>NC_047505.1:1850146-1865146 GCF_902827115.2 Pseudochaenichthys georgianus | reverse complement strand
GAGTTAATTTGTAATGGTAGTGTAAACAAGTGAATATGTCTGTGTCTGAAAAAGACAACCGTGTGCAGTGGGTTGCAAACAAATCTATGTGTAATTGAAAATTGGGTGCAGAGCTGAAAATGTGTTAGAGTTTTGGAGAGTCGAGCTGAGATTTTGCATTTTGAGTGTCGGTTTAATGTCGGTGCTTTATGTGTCGTTAGTGTATTAGCACTGAAAAAAACTATACTATATATGTTTTATAACAGATGTGTTGTTATTACAAAGATAGATAACCCAGTAACTAATCATTGACCAACTATAATTATCTATGTTTTATAGATGCTTTCAAAACGATTTATTAAACAATCAAACATCATCATAATGAGTTATTGTTCATATTAGTAATTCCCAAGGGATCAATAAGAGAGTCAAAACCACTTTTGCAGAAGTATCATTTTATTAATAATCATCCAAGAAATGTTACATCCCAGTAGACAATGGAAAAGAGCAGATTTTGAGCTATACATAATAAACCTGACAAGAATAAGAAAATCGACGGTTAATTGTTGCTCAGTGATTCTAAGGTTTCTGTGGGGTGGACAGCAGTGTCAGGGACTGATCAGCGTCTCCTGCGGCGAAGTGGTTCTGACGTGGTCCCAGGCACACAGTCTGCTTTTCTGCAGCTGCACGTATCCACTGCAGTGTAGCTGTGGTTCACCTTTAAGCCATCAGCACAAGTCAGCTCCACACTCTTCTTACTGACGATGGCCTCTTGGCAACACTCACACTGGTGCGTCATCTTGTTAGCTGCCGCAGAATATCTACACACAAACAGACAACAGTGTTTACCCTCAGCGTGGATTCTCCAATTAAGTGAACATTCAAATTAGGTGCTAAAAATACTCACATGGACGAGCTTCCACAGAGTCCAACGCAGGACGTAATGTTGAGCGACTGCGCACTCTTGCAGCCGTTAACTTCAATGACTGTTAGCTTACTCTTCATCTCACAGACGCTCTTCCGCGTGCCTGGAACACACAGCAACTGTTAGGCTCTAACAATGGCACATGATTCCCAGATATTTCCTCTGATGCTTCCCATCTTTAAAACCAAATGATCATTTTGGATTTAGTAGACATTATTAAAATACTTTGACTCCACTAACTTACAGGTTTTGCAGCATCCAGTAGTGTCAGTAGTCTCAGTGCCCTGCATTAAAAAAAAGACACGTCATGTTTGGGGTTGGACAGTTGGGTGGTTGAAGGGGGGTTAATGGTAAGATAAACTTACAGGTTCACAGTCCAAGGGGTTAAATGGAGAACAGGTGGTCTTGGTCTCCTTGGTAACAAGAAGTCCATTCATCTTCTCACAGGTATATTTCACACACTTGTCATTCGTGGGAATAAAGGTGTTGTTGACCTGTACCAATGGCATGAGCAGAAACTCAGTCAGATATTCAACAAGGGTGGTTCATTTGGCCTCATTCACAAACACTACTTAATCGCTACTGTAGAAGAAAAAGACCACCAATAGTTTTCACATTTGTGAAAAATATAAGTTAAGTATTATTTTTTACTTTGAAATATACAAAATCATGTTTACTGTTAATATCAACTATCTAATTCAGGTTGTACATGTCTGCTACGAGTGCCATACATTTTCTCATACTCCTGGTCAGAAAAAATTTGAGGAAACACTCGCACAGCTGTGGGACCGACCTCAAGGATATATGTTATGTTGTCCTGTGTGGTGAAAATGCAGCTTTTCTGAACACATTTCCCGCAGCACTTTCCTTGTACGGTCTGATATTCATAACCCTGTAAAAGGAGACAAAGAGAGTGAGTCCTTTAACCTTGTAAGACAAGGGTACAATGTGCGTGAAGGTGTGGATGTGCAGCTACGATGTGTGATTAGCATTTCAAATGAATAGAGCATCTATGGAAGGGAACTTGATATGAAAGCTGGAAAACATAACTGGGATTTTCTGTTTAATAGATATGCATCACTATATCAATGGACAGTAGATGAATAAATAAAAAAGTAATACAATTGAGTGTGTCTGTGTTTGTAAGTATATCTTACTTTGGAGCATTTTGTGTTGCACACAACAGGTCTGCAGTTAATGACGTTCAACTTAGTGATGGGATCCATTTGGGGCCACAGAAACACTCCTGGCAGGGTTCTAGTGTGAAAGGTCCCGATGTTCCTGATGGTGCTGTTGTTGTTGCTGAAGGTTGTCCTTCTCCTGATGGGGAGGTTGTTGTTCCTGAAGGTTGTCCTGCTCCTGATGGTGCTGTTGTGGTTCCTGAAGGTTGTCCTGCTCCTGATGGTGCTGTTGTTGTTCCTGAAGGTTGCCCTGCTCCTGATGGTGCTGTTGTTGTTCCTGAAGGTTGTCCTGCTCCTGATGGTGCTGTTGTTGTTGCTGAAGGTTGTCCTGCTCCTGATGGGGAGGTTGTTGTTCCTGAAGGTTGTCCTGCTCCTGATGGTGCTGTTGTTGTTCCTGAAGGTTGTCCTGCTCCTGATGGTGCTGTTGTTGTTGCTGAAGGTTGTCCTGCTCCTGATGGGGAGGTTGTTGTTCCTGAAGGTTGTCCTGCTCCCGATGGGGAGGTTGTGGTTCCTGAAGGTTGTCCTGCTCCTGATGGGGAGGTTGTGGTTCCTGAATGTTGTCCTGCTCCTGATGGTGCTGTTGTTGTTGTTGTTCCTGAAGGTTGTCCTGCTGCTGATGGGGAGGTTGTTGTTCCTGAAGGTTGTCCTGCTCCTGATGGTGCTGTTGTTGTTGTTGTTGTTCCTGAAGGTTGTCCTGCTCCTGATGGTGCTGTTGTTGTTGTTGTTCCTGAAGGTTGTCCTGCTCCTGATGGGGAGGTTGTTGTTCCTGAAGGTTGTCCTGCTCCTGATGGTGCTGTTGTTGTTCCTGAAGGTTGTCCTGCTCCAGGTGGTGCTGTTGTTGTTGTTCCTGAAGGTTGTCCTGCTCCTGATGGTGCTGTTGTTGTTCCTGAAGGTTGTCCTGCTCCTGATGGTGCTGTTGTTGTTCCTGAAGGTTGTCCTGCTCCTGGTGGTGCTGTTGTTGTTGTTGTTCCTGAAGGTTGTCCTGCTCCTGATGGGGAGGTTGTTGTTCCTGAAGGTTGTCCTGCTCCTGATGGTGCTGTTGTGGTTCCTGAAGGTTGTCCTGCTCCGGATGGTGCTGTTGTGGTTCCTGAAGGTTGTCCTGCTCCAGATGGTGCTGTTGTTGTTCCTGAAGGTTGTCCTGCTCCTGATGGTGCTGTTGTTGTTCCTGAAGGTTGTCCTGCTCCTGATAGTGCTGTTGTTGTTGTTCCTGAAGGTTGTCCTGCTCCCGATGGGGAGGTTGTTGTTCCTGAAGGTTGTCCTGCTCCTGATGGGGAGGTTGTTGTTCCTGAAGGTTGTCCTGCTCCCGATGGTGCTATTGTTGTTCCTGAAGGTTGTCCTGCTCCTGATGGTGCTGTTGTTGTTCCTGAAGGTTGTCCTGCTCCTGATGGTGCTGTTGTTGTTCCTGAAGGTTGTCCTTCTCCAGATGGGGAGGTTGTTGTTCCTGAAGGTTGTCCTGCTCCTGGTGGTGCTGTTGTTGTTCCTGAAGGTTGTCCTTCTCCAGATGGGGAGGTTGTTGTTCCTGAAGGTTGTCCTGCTCCCGATGGGGAGGTTGTTGTTCCTGAAGGTTGTCCTGCTCCTGATGGTGCCGTTGTTCCAGGTGCTTGTTCTGTTGTTGTTGTTGTTGTTGTTGGTGGCGGTTCTAATGGTGGTTCTGGTGTTGTTTCTGTTGGTATTTTTTCACCAGGCTGTAGAATACACATATATTTAGAGTACAAATTGATTAGTTACTCTCAAACATCCGTTCATTATTCTATGGAAGATACCCTGCATGTGCTTATTTCAGGATTCATGGACTAAGTACTGAAGGATCCATTGTCGTCTTTCTGACCTGGTCAGTTTCATGTACATTCAGACTTGTAAAAAGAAACATACGTTAACATAAGTAATAAAGATATACAGGTACATTTTGGTGATTCTAATACTGCATCATAATATTTTAATGGAGTCAAAAGTGAAAACAAGTGTTTCTGGTTACTGGCAGCACGTCATACCTACTGCGCCTCTTGTATTTATGTAATTTCTCACAAAGAGCTGATGAAATCAGTCTAACAGGCTGTGGGTTAATACGGCTAATGGAAATGTTTCTGCTATTTCAGGCAATCACACAATGATGTAGTAGCTATATTGGTATATGGGGTTTGGACTTACCTTGTACTCATTCATGTCATAGACACATACACCTTTAGGAACTGAAAAAAACAAAGAGCTATGAGTTAGCTAGGTTGTGTACCTTTTTACTGAATGCATATTGATGTTCTATTTATGTTACTGGGTAACTGTCATTTTTGTAAAAATCCCTAAATGTGAACATTATTTCTTTCAGATGTACTTTGTAAGCAATATATTGTGAACAAATATTAAAATGTGTAAATGAATGTTATTTCATTTCAACATTGAATAGCCGGATTGAAGCCTGGACAGTATTTGTCTGCCTTCACAGAATCGGAAAATGCATCTAAAAATCAGATAAAGAAAATATTATGAACTCTTTAAAAGTTTTTGGAAAAGTAAATAGAAGGCTTTGACTGCTGTGGATGTGGATGTATGTACGATTGCCTTTAAATGTTAGTTCAAAACTTGAATGCAATTAGGATGTTTAGGATTGCATTCAAGTTTTGAACTAACATTTAAAGGCAATCTTACATACATCCACAGCTGAGCTCATTGCTGTTTTTGTTTTGTTGTTTGTTAGCAGATAATCCTACGATGATAAAGTAAAGTCACATACCACACTCGTAGGACTGGCAGCAGGTGCCGCTGGTATCGTTGCGTTGGAAGCCCACTGGGCAGGTGATTGGTCGTGGACACAGGTTTACATTGCACTCTGTATGGCACGAAGGGATGAGATGATTATATATGGATGTGGAAATCAGTTTCAATTGACCTTTTATAACAATAACTTAAAGAACCAAACAGCAGTCCTGCAAGTTTCAGTGGGAAACTGTTGAGAGAAAGGAACTAAATCAATTCAACACACTCACACCTGATGGCTGTGTGATGTGCTCAACACTCAGCAGCTCTATTAAAGGCCTTGCTCATAACCTTGAGCAACAAGAGGAGAATCAATATTGTGATGGAGGAGATATCCCATATTATTTAACCATGTAAGAAAAAAACAAAACCACCGCTTGATGGGAAGAAATCATATCCTTCTATCTCAAACACGCACATTTGCTATGAAAAGAAGCCTGCCTTAATGTCAATGATATATCATTAGCAAACAACACTGGTGTGGTTCTTAAGGGATTATTTTTCACAATCTTAAAGCCTGTACATGCTGCTATGTGTGATGTATGTATGTGGATACATTTAATGGATGTGTTCCCCTAAATCAGTGCTTCTCAAAGTGTGGTCCGCGGACCACTGGTGGTCCGTGAGCGCCCCTAGTGGTCCGTGAGTATATTGGTACAATTACAAATTTAAATACATTAATAAATTAAAGTTGTACGCACTCTCGCGGGAATATCTCCGCAATGGAGCGAGGTTAAGTTTCACTTTCGATGGTATGATATAGCCCAGCGCAACACCTTCATCACACATGTTGCCACTTGTTTGTACCATTTTCAGGCCATTTGTAATCTGTTCTAGAAAAACGATGTGATTTTGGATATTTGTGGAGTTAGGTGGTCCGCGAGTGTTTTTTTATTGGTTAAGTGGTCCTTGGTATGAAAAAGTTTGAGAAATACTGCCCTAAATGCATTTTTTTTATACATACATCAATAAATATAAAATGTATATAGCATTAGGGGAAGCAAAAAAACTCAACATACACAAAGTTGTAGGTGATTAAGAAGAATCAATACTCAAGTAAGACCCATATTGTGCCATTTTATCAGTACCATATTCCAATGGCCATTGACGGACTGCTATGTTCAATCATGGTTAAACAATCACATCACAATAGCTTCTGAAGCTCACAGAAAATGCTTCTTTCAACCTGTTGATATTAGGACAGAATGAGCTATACACATATTTCTTTGTACATTACAAACTGACTAAACCTTGGCTTAAAAAAACTTCTTGGCATTATTCCTAAACTTTTGGGGGTTGTACATGGTTGGATGCACTTTTTGTGAGTTGTCCTTGGATACAGGTTTCAATTAAATTAATGTTATGTAGTATACGTTATACATTTCAGTATGTATATCAGTAAGCAATGGCTCCCTTTCCATAAGACTGTTATTTGACTGTGCTACAAAACAGGCCTATGAGCAATGTTAATTAGATTAGGAAATCTACCACCACCAAACGTGCTGTAACATTTGTATATATTCATACTGTACTACAAGTGAGCTAACAGTGATAGTTTCTCTCAACAGCAACGGAAGCTTCTGCAAAAGCTTTAAGTCAATGGTGGTGATGATTCAGTCTTAAAAATAATTTGAACATGTAATAAACACCTCAAACACTGCATAAGTTCTCAGATAGACATCAATATCATGTCAGTATAAGTGGATTGTTGAAGTCAGCATATTTCCAGGCAGGGGATCAGTCAGTCTGATTCTTCACTGATTCCATAAAAAGAAAGCTGGCAGCTCTGTCTTTGTAAGACATTCATTTGTTGACAACACAAAGTAACAGAATCAAATCTAACTCTGTGAAACTTCAACTGACCGCAGGACTGTGTTGTGCAGCAGCCTTCCGTTTTGTTGACCAGCTGCTGACCCGGCTCGCTGCAGACAGGGCTCTGCACTGTGGGGCAGGTGGCAGGCTCACACTGGATGCTCATGGAATCCTGTCACACTCACATATGTTGCAGCCACTTATCCATGTATCACCAGGCTGTTTACGATAGGACACAGTTGAGACACTCAGCTCATGCTTTGCTTGTGTACCTGATTATATGGCATATATATATATATATATACTGTATATGTGACATATTATCTATATATCAGTATATAATATATATATATGCACAAGTACACAAGCAAAGCATGAGCTGAGTGTCTCAACTGTGTCCTATCGTAAACAGCCTGGTGATACATGGATAAGTGGCTGCAACATATGTGAGTGTGACAAGGATTCCATGAGCATCCAGTGTGAGCCTGCCACCTGCCCCCAGTGCAGAGCCCTGTCTGCAGCGAGCCGGGTCAGCAGCTGGTCAACAAAACGGAAGGCTGCTGCACAACACAGTCCTGCGGTCAGTTGAAGTTTCACAGAGTTAGATTTGATTCTGTTACTTTGTGTTGTCAACAAATGAATGTCTTACAAAGACAGAGCTGCCAGCTTTCTTTTTATGGAATCAGTGAAGAATCAGACTGACTGATCCCCTGCCTGGAAATATGCTGACTTCAACAATCCACTTATACTGACATGATATTGATGTCTATCTGAGAACTTATGCAGTGTTTGAGGTGTTTATTACATGTTCAAATTATTTTTAAGACTGAATCATCACCACCATTGACTTAAGCTTTTGCAGAAGCTTCCGTTGCTGTTGAGAGAAACTATCACTGTTAGCTCACTTGTAGTACAGTATGAATATATACAAATGTTACAGCACGTTTGGTGGTGGTAGATTTCCTAATCTAATTAACATTGCTCATAGGCCTGTTTTGTAGCACAGTCAAATAACAGTCTTATGGAAAGGGAGCCATTGCTTACTGATATACATACTGAAATGTATAACGTATACTACATAACATTAATTTAATTGAAACCTGTATCCAAGACAACTCACAAAAAGTGCATCCAACCATGTACAACCCCCAAAAGTTTAGGAATAATGCCAAGAAGTTTTTTTAAGCCAAGGTTTAGTCAGTTTGTAATGTACAAAGAAATATGTGTATAGCTCATTCTGTCCTAATATCAACAGGTTGAAAGAAGCATTTTTCTGTGAGCTTCAGAAGCTATTGTGATGTGATTGTTTAACCATGATTGAACATAGCAGTCCGTCAATGGCCATTGGAATATGGTACTGATAAAATGGCACAATATGGGTCTTACTTGAGTATTGATTCTTCTTAATCACCTACAACTTTGTGTATGTTGAGTTTTTTGCTTCCCCTAATGCTATATACATTTTATATTTATTGATGTATGTATAAAAAAATGCATTTAGGGCAGTATTTCTCAAACTTTTTCATACCAAGGACCACTTAACCAATAAAAAAACACTCGCGGACCACCTAACTCCACAAATATCCAAAATCACATCGTTTTTCTAGAACAGATTACAAATGGCCTGAAAATGGTACAAACAAGTGGCAACATGTGTGATGAAGGTGTTGCGCTGGGCTATATCATACCATCGAAAGTGAAACTTAACCTCGCTCCATTGCGGAGATATTCCCGCGAGAGTGCGTAACAACTTTAATTTATTAATGTATTTAAAATTTGTAATTGTACCAATATACTCACGGACCACTAGGGGCGCTCACGGACCACCAGTGGTCCGCGGACCACACTTTGAGAAGCACTGATTTAGGGGAACACATCCATTAAATGTATCCACATACATACATCACACATAGCAGCATGTACAGGCTTTTAAGATTGTGAAAAATAATCCCTTAAGAACCACACCAGTGTTGTTTGCTAATGATATATCATTGACATTAAGGCAGGCTTCTTTTCATAGCAAATGTGCGTGTTTGAGATAGAAGGATATGATTTCTTCCCATCAAGCGGTGGTTTTGTTTTTTTCTTACATGGTTAAATATTATGGGATATCTCCTCCATCACAATATTGATTTCTCCTCTTGTTGCTCAAGGTTATGAGCAAGGCCTTTAATAGAGCTGCTGAGTGTTGAGCACATCACACAGCCATCAGGTGTGAGTGTGTTGAATTGATTTAGTTCCTTTCTCTCAACAGTTTCCCACTGAAACTTGCAGGACTGCTGTTATGGTTCTTTAAGTTATTGTTATAAAAGGTCAATTGAAACTGATTTCCACATCCATATATAATCATCTCATCCCTTCGTGCCATACAGAGTGCATGTAAACCTGTGTCCACGACCAATCACCTGCCCAGTGGGGCTTCCAACGCAACGATACAAGCGGCACCTGCTGCCAGTCCTACGAGTGTGGTATGTGACTTTACTTATCATCGTAGGATTATCTGCTAACAAAACAACAAAACAAAACAGCAATGAGCTCAGCTGTGGATGTATGTAAGATTGCCTTTAAATGTTAGTTCAAAACTTGAATGCAATCCTAACATCCTATTGCATTCAAGTTTTGAACTAACATTTAAAGGCAATCGTACATACATCCACATCCACAGCAGTCAAAGCCTTCTATTTACTTTTCCAAAAACTTTTAAAGAGTTTCATAATATTTTCTTTATCTGATTTTTAGATGCATTTTCCGATCTGTGAAGGCAGACAAATACTGTCCAGGCTTCAATCCGGCTATTCAATGTTGAAATGAAATAACATTCATTTACACATTTTAATATTTGTTCACAATATATTGCTTACAAATGTACATCTGAAAGAAATAATGTTCACATTTAGGGATTTTTACAAAAATGACAGTTACCCAGTAACATAAATAGAACATCAATATGCATTCAGTAAAAGGTACACAACCTAGCTAACTCATAGCTCTTTGTTTTTTTCAGTTCCTAAAGTGTATGTGTCTATGACATGAATGAGTACAAGGTAAGTCCAAACCCAATATACCAATATAGCTACTACATCATTGTGTGATTGCCTGAAATAGCAGAAACATTTCCATTAGCCGTATTAACCCACAGCCTGTTAGACCTGATTTCATCAGCTCTTTGTGAGAAATTACATAAATACAGAGGCGCAGTAGGTATGACGTGCTGCCATAACCAGAAACACTTGTTTTCACTTTTGACTCCATTAAAATATTATGATGCAGTATTAGGAATCACCAAAATGTACCTGTATATCTTTATTACTTATGTTAACGTATGTTTCTTTTTACAAGTCTGAATGTACATGAAACTGACCAGGTCAGAAAGGACGACAATGGATCCTTCAGTACTTAGTCCATGAATCCTGAAATAAGCACAATGCAGGGTATCTTCCATAGAATAATGAACGGATGTTTGAGAGTAACTAATCAATTGTACTCTAAATATATGTGTATTCTACAGCCTGGTGAAAAAATACCAACAGAAACAACACCAGAACCACCATTAGAACCGCCACCAACAACAACAACAACAACAACAGAACAAGCACCTGGAACAACGGCACCATCAGGAGCAGGACAACCTTCAGGAACAACAACCTCCCCATCGGGAGCAGGACAACCTTCAGGAACAACAACCTCCCCATCTGGAGAAGGACAACCTTCAGGAACAACAACAGCACCACCAGGAGCAGGACAACCTTCAGGAACAACAACCTCCCCATCTGGAGAAGGACAACCTTCAGGAACACAACAGCACCATCAGGAGCAGGACAGCACACTTCAGGAACAACAACAGCACCATCAGGAGCAGGACAACCTTCAGGAACAACAATAGCACCATCGGGAGCAGGACAACCTTCAGGAACAACAACCTCCCCATCAGGAGCAGGACAACCTTCAGGAACAACAACCTCCCCATCGGGCAGGACAACCTTCAGGAACAACAACAACAGCACTATCAGGAGCAGGACAACCTTCAGGAACAACAACAGCACCATCAGGAGCAGGACAACCCTTCAGGAACAACAAACCGCACCATCTGGAGCAGGACAAACCTTCAGGAACCACAACAGCACATCCGGAGCAGGACAACCTTTCAGGAACCACAACAGCACCATCAGGAGCAGGACAACCTTCAGGAACAACAACCTCCCCATCAGGAGGCAGGACACCTTCAGGAACAACAACACAACAGCACCACCAGGAAGCAGGACAACCTTCAGGAACAACAACAGCACCATCAGGAGCAGGACAACCTTCAGGAACAACAACAGCACCATCAGGAGCAGGACAACCTTCAGGAACAACAACAACAGCACCACCTGGAGCAAGGACAACCTTCAGGAACAACAACAGCACCATCAGGATCAGGACAACCTTCAGGAACAACAACCTCCCCATCAGGAGCAGGACAAACCTTCAGGAACAACAACAACAACAGCACCATCAGGAGCAGGACAACCTTCAGGAACAACAACACAAACAACAGCACCATCAGGAGCAGGACAACCTTCAGGAACAACAACCTCCCCATCGCAGCAGGACAACCTTCAGGAAACAACAACAACAACATCACCATCATGAGCAGACAACATTCAGGAACCACAACCTCCCCATCAGGAGCAGGACAACCTTCAAGGAACCACAACCTCCCCATCGGGAGCAGGACAACCTTCAGGAACAACAACTCCCCCATCAGGAGCAGAACAACCTTCAGCAACAACAACAGCACCATTCAGGAGCAGGACAACCTTCAGGAACAACAACAGCACCATCAGGAGCAGGACAAACCTATCAGGAACAACAACCTCCCCAAGTCAGGGCAGCAGGACAACCTTCAGCAACAACAACAGCACCAATCAGGAGCAGGACAACCTTCAGGAACAACAACAGCACCATCAGTAGCAGGGCAACCTTCAGGAACAACAACACACAATCAGGAGCAGGACAACCTTCAGGAACCACAACAGCACCATCAGGAGGCAAGGACAACTTCAGGAACACAACCTCCCCATCAGGAGAAGGACAACCTTCAGCACAACACAGACACCATCAGGAACATCGGTACCTTTCACACTAGCACCCTGCCAAGGAGTGTTTCTGTGGCCCCAAAATGGATCCCATCACTAAGTTTGAACGTCATTAACTGCAGACCTGTTTGGTGCAACACAAAATTGCTCCAAAAGTAAGATAGACTTACAAACACAGACACACTCAATTGTATTACTTTTTTTATTTATTCAATCTACTGTCCATTGATATAGTGGATGCATATCTATTAACCAGAAAATCCCAGTTATGTTTTCCAGCTTTCATATCAAGTTCCCTTCCATAGATGCTCTATTCATTTGAAATGCTAATCACACATCGTAGCTGCACATCCACACCTTCACGCACATGTACCCTTGTTTACAAGTTAAAGACTCACGCTCTTTGTCTCCTTTTACAGGGTTATGAATATCAGACCGTACAAGGAAAGTGCTGCGGGAAATGTGTTCAGAAAAGCTGCATTTTCACCACACAGGACAACATAACATATATCCTTGAGGTCGGTCCCACAGCTGTGCGAGTGTTTCCTCAAATTTTTTCTGACCAGGAGTATGAGAAAATGTAATGGCACTCGTAGCAGACGATGTACAACCTGAATTAGATAGTTGATATTAACAGTAAACATGATTTTGTATATTTCAAAGTAAAAAATAATACTAACTTATATTTTTCACAAATGTGAAAACTATTGGTGGGTCTTTTTCTTCTACAGTAGCGATTAAGTAGTGTTGTGAATGAGGCCAAATGAACCACCCTTGTTGAATATCTGACTGAGTTTCTGCTCATGCCATTGGTACAGGTCAACAACACCTTTATTCCCACGAATGACAAGTGTGTGAAATATACCTGTGAGAAGATGAATGGACTTCTTGTTACCAAGGAGACCAGACCACCTGTTCTCCATTTAACCCCTTGGACTGTGAACCTGTAAGTTTATCTTACCATTAACCCCCCTTCAACCACCCAACTGTCCAACCCCAAACATGACGTGTCTTTTTTTTAATGCAGGGCACTGAGACTACTGACACTACTGGATGCTGCAAAACCTGTAAGTTAGTGGAGTCAAAGTATTTTAATAATGTCTACTAAATCCAAAATGATCATTTGGTTTTAAAGATGGGAAGCATCAGAGGAAATATCTGGGAATCATGTGCCATTGTTAGAGCCTAACAGTTGCTGTGTGTTCCAGGCACGCGGAAGAGCGTCTGTGAGATGAAGAGTAAGCTAACAGTCATTGAAGTTAACGGCTGCAAGAGTGCGCAGTCGCTCAACATTACGTCCTGCGTTGGACTCTGTGGAAGCTCGTCCATGTGAGTATTTTTAGCACCTAATTTGAATGTTCACTTAATTGGAGAATCCACGCTGAGGGTAAACACTGTTGTCTGTTTGTGTAGATATTCTGCGCAGCTAACAAGATGACGCACCAGTGTGAGTGTTGCCAAGAGGGCCATCGTCAGTAAGAAGAGTGTGGAGCTGACTTGTGCTGATGGCTTAAAGGTGAACCACAGCTACACTGCAGTGGATACGTGCAGCTGCAGAAAAGCAGACTGTGTGCCTGGGACCACGTCAGAACCACTTCGCCGCAGGAGACGCTGATCAGTCCCTGACACTGCTGTCCACCCCACAGAAACCTTAGAATCACTGAGCAACAATTAACCGTCGATTTTCTTATTCTGTCAGGTTTATTATGTATAGCTCAAAATCTGCTCTTTCCTTGTCTACTTGGGATGTAACATTTCTTGGATGATTATTAATAAAATGATACTTCTAGCAAAAGTGGTTTTTGGACTCTCTTATTGATCCCTTGGGAATCTTACTAATATGAACAATAACTCATTATGATGATGTTTGATTGTTTAATTAAATCGTTTTGAAAGCAATCTATAAAACATAGATAATTATAGTGTGTCAATGATTAGTTACTGGGTTATCTATCTTTGTAATAACAACACATCTGTTATAAAACTATATAGTATAGTTTTTTCAGTGCTAATACACTAACGACACATAAACGCACCGACATCTAAACCGACACTCAAATGCAAATCTCAGCTCGACTCTCCCAAAACTCTAACACATTTTCAGCTCTGCACCCAATTTTCAATTACACATAGATTTGTTTTGCAACCCACTGCACACGGTTGTCTTTTTTCAGACACCAGACATATTCACTTGTTTACACTACCATTACAAATTAACTCATTAACTAGTACGCAAATACATGTGCCATTGGGTAGGGCCGGACTGGGACAATAAGTAAGGCCAGGAATTATACACCCCTCAGCAGGTGTTGTTTTGCTGGATGTATTTGTCAATATTTAAAGCGTTGCTGCCCATAGTGATAGCCCTTTAGTTTAAATCTCACTAACATCAATAACGTTGTCCGACTGTGGACTGTCTGCCCTGTACCTGCAAGTTCTTCTGTGCTGGTGGTTCTACTACCCAAATAGAAATGAAATGGACAATAGTTAATATTTTAAAAAAGTGGCCTTTGTATTTTTCATAACCGATCCATGTGAACATGTTTCAAGTGGGGGGTGGACCTCAAGTCCTCTAGGGGGGCGGGGGCATGCTTCCACGGGAAGATTTATTTATTTATTTTGCACTTTGATGGCAAAATAAAGAGACAAGATCTATGGAAAGAGAACACATATAATCATAACATCGTAAAAATATGGCCATAACTAATAAAATACCATATCCAATAGCAAAACATTGAAACATGTTTATTTTTGGGTTCATTTATAGTTGTGAGTGTGTCTGGGCTCCTGCCTCTCCTCTCCTGTCTCCCTCCTCTCCCCCTACCCCTGTGACGCAGCAATAAAGATTAGTTTTAGCTCTCAACAAGTTTTTAAAGTGTATCGATGGTGATCACTTCACGGTGGCTCTCTCATGAATGAGAGCAGGGTAAGGGGTAGGTATAAGGTAACTCGTACGGGGGCCTTGTATTGTTTTTTTTTTCTGAAGGGGTTCTATGAGGAGTATTATGTGTTATTGATAACAAAAGGTCGAGGATGGAAGAAGGATTTGTTTGGAAGCCAAAATTAACGGAATAAAAGTGAATTTGTGTAACATTTATGCCCCAAATGTGGAAGATCCAGGTTTCTTTCATAACATAAATAAAGTAATGGGGAGCATAGCTGATGAGCATACTGTTATTGCTGGAGATTTTAATCAAGTGTACGGGGTTCTGGATAAAACCACCTTTTCCAATAATGTACCAAAGACAGAATAGCAATCGAGCTTTTGGGGACT
>NC_047505.1:1806628-1850023 GCF_902827115.2 Pseudochaenichthys georgianus | reverse complement strand
GTGGCCAATTGTTAGGAACCTTGACTCAATAGCTTGGAGGACTCAAATGCACGACCCAGAGACAAAAACGTTTCGAAGAAAAAATAGTCTTTACTTGCAAATAAACAAAATCACTCTTTTAGAGGAATGAACAAACTGACAAAACGTAAAGCGCTCTCGTGGATGGTAAAAGGCAAAACACTGGCTTTCATTAAACAATGGCTTAGATCTTACTTCTTGGAGCAATGAACAAGACGAACCGACAACTAACAAGGGGACAATATATACATGAGGTAAGTGGGCACAGGTGGAAACAATCAGGGGCGGGGCAGACACTGATGATGGCGGGAAAAGGAACCAGAGCAGGAAGTAAAGGGACCTGGAATGAGACAAGGTGAGTACAACATAAAACAGGAAGTGGAACATAAACTAAACTAACATGACAAAACTTAACATAATTGACGGGACACAACAGTACCCCCCCTTCTAGGGCCGACTCCTGACGGCCCAGGCTGCTCAGGGTGACGATCATAGAAGTCACTGATGAGTGTCTTGTCCACAATGAACATTGAGGAGACCCACAAACGTTCCTCAGTGCCGTAACCCTCCCAATCAACCAAGAATTGTCGTCCTCGGCCCCGTTTGCGGACCGCCAGAAGTCTCTTGACTGTGTACACCGGACCACCTTCAATGATCCGGGGTGGTGGAGGGGGCTTGGAGGCGGGAACCAGAGTGCTCTCTCGAACTGGCTTGAGTTTGCTCACGTGAAACGTGGGATGGACCCTCAAAGATCTGGGGAGTTTGAGGCGCACAGAGACAGGGTTAATGACTCTTGAAATTGGGAAAGGACCCACAAACCTCGGTGCCAACTTCTTGGAGTGAACGTGTAGGGGTAGATCCTTGGTGGAGAGCCAGACTTTCTGGGCCGCCCTGTAGAGGGGAGCCGCACGCCGGTGGCGATCCGCCGCTGACTTCATCCGGGTCGAGGTCCGGAGTAGCGCCTGCCGAGCACCGGCCCAAACCCGCCGACAGCGTCGGACCATGGCATGCGCGGATGGAACCTTGACTTCTTCCTCATTAGCAGGGAAGAGAGGAGGCTGGTACCCATTAGCACACTGGAAAGGGGAAAGACCCGTGGCAGCCGAGGGGAGAGTGTTGTGGGCATACTCTATCCAGGTAAGGTGATCGCTCCAAGTGGTCTGCTTCTGGGACACGAGGCACCTGAGGCATGTTTCGAGGTCTTGGTTCAGGCGCTCTGTCTGACCGTTGGACTGCGGGTGGTAACCGGAAGATAAGCTGACGTGGCACCGAGGAGCTGGCAAAACTCCTTCCAGAAGTTGGAAATGAACTGTGGTCCTCTGTCGGAAACTATGTCACTGGGGAAACCATGGATTCTGAACACGTGAGTTAACATGACCTCTGCCGTCTTCTTGGCAGAGGGAAGTTTGAGCAGAGGAATGAAATGTGCCATCTTTGAGAAACGGTCTACCACCGTCAGGACGGTAGTGTTACCTTTGGAGGGCGGTAGTCCAGTCACAAAGTCCATGGAGATGTGCGACCATGGTCGCTGAGGCACTGGGAGGGGCTGGAGAAGACCCATCTGGGCCCGGGATGAGGTCTTATTCCGGGCACACACTGGACAGGCCGCCATGTACTCGGAGACCTCTTTTTTCATGGCCGGCCACCAGAACCGCTGCTTTATGGCAAACATTGTTCGTCGGACGCCGGGATGGCATGTGAACTTGGACGTGTGAGCCCAGTGGATTACCTGAGAGCGTAAAGACACAGGGACAAACAAGCGGTTGCCTGGACACTCGCTGGGTGCCGGGCTCACAACATTCGCCTGCTTCACATCTGTTTCTATCTGCCATGTTAGCGACCCAACCACACAGTTCAGTGGAAGGATTTATACTGGTTCCTTGGCATTATGTTCAGGCTCAAAGAGACGAGACAGTGTGTCTGGCTTACGGTTTTGTGTACCGGGCCGAAAAGACAATATGAAGTTAAATCTGCTGAAGAACAGCGTCCACCGGGCCTGACGTGAATTTAGTCGCTTGGCTTTCCTAACATATTCTAAATTCTTGTGGTCAGTCCAAACAAGAAATGGTTGCTCCGCCCCTTCTAGCCAGTGTCTCCACTCCTCCAAAGCTGCTTTGACAGCTAGTAACTCCTTGTTCCCCACATCATAATTTTTTTCAGCTGAGGTCAACTTACACGATAGATAGGCACAGGGGTGCATCCTGTTATCCTCGGAGGATCTCTGGGACAACACAGCCCCGATGCCCTCGTTGGATGCGTCAACCTCAACCACAAACTGTCTCTGGGGATCCGGAACAGTGAGTACAGGTGCCGTGGTGAATCTCTTCTTGAGGCATTGGAAGGCGGACTCGGCCTGGGAGGTCCACTGAAAGGAGACTTTAGAGGAGGTGAGAGCATGCAAAGGTGCGGCTACAGAATTGAAGTTGCGTATAAACTTCCGATAAAAGTTGGCAAACCCCAGGAATTGCTGAACCTTTTTGCTGCTATCAAGAGTGGGCCAGTTGGCCACCGCACTGACCTTGGATGGATCCATCTGCACCTGACAGCCTGTCCTCCTACAAAAAACGACCATATAGGTCGATTGTTCAGCAGCTAAATACGACCCAGAGACACGTTTTAAAGTGTAGCGCCTCTAGTGGTCGTGTAAGAAACAACATGCTCCTGTCGATTGCAAACCCTCCGGAGGGTCGTTTATTCACAAATAACCCTCTCTGGAAAATCCTAAATTGTGGAATAGTTTGGCCATTAAAATGCTTTTTTATTAGATTTCTAGCGAGAAGTGTATATTGTACTTTTATAATCCACGTCCAGTGGATGTGTAGGATCTACAGTTTGATAGATATATGAACATGATTTGAGGTCTCGCCAGGAGAACGTGTACTGTATACTGTGGAAACTTTCCTCTCTTTTCAAAATCCATTGTCTTAAAATGTTACATTAAAATACCTTAAATAAAGTTCTGATGAGAAAAACTGTTTTTTACATTTTTTTTTTATTAGATTTGTATGATCAAACACTAAAATAAATACAGAACCTAAAGTTCTACAGGGAGAATACTGTTATTTTACAGCTTTCTAACATTTTCCAATCAAAGACGTTCAATAAAATGACAGCACAAAATGTTCAGTAGGAAACAATAACTCTGAAAACTTAAAATATTTGTAGAATTATAGTACAAATAATGAATACAGCATTTAATATTTAAACACCATACTTATAAACAGTATAAACAAAAAGTAAGTTTAATTTTTAGTACTTTGAAACATTCTCAACTGAAAATAAAAGAAATTGCAAAATATGTTCACATTGTCCATTTGAAGGAGCAGTGTGCAGGATTTAGTATGTCTAACAATGGTAGGTTCCAACCAATGGATAGCTTGTTCACTCACCCTCCTATCCCAAGTTTGTAGGAGAATGAATATTGGCTGCAAAAAACTTGAGGCCCAATCATGTTTCCTCTGTCCTTTCTGTGCTGCTGTAGACGTGGCAGTGCAACCTAGAGGACAAACAGATCAGAATCAGTAACGGGTTTATTGCCAGGTAGGTTCACACGTACGAGGAATTTGACTAGGTGTCGTGGTGCATACATACAAATAAAAAACTAAAATAAAAAAAGTACACAGATAGCGAACTATATTAAGAACACTAATAAAAATATAGTAAGATAGCAATAAAATAAAGCAGTAATTTACATCGAAATAGAATGAAATAAATTATAGAATATAAAATATGTGCAGTAAGCAATATTTAAACATTGCATTATTTACCATCCTGTGATCTCCATTATGTAATGCATAGTCTGCGTTGTGGCTGAGGTAAAGTGTGGGTGGGGGGGTGGGCGGGCCTTGTTGAGGTGGCGAGAAGTTTTGGTCCTGATGGAGAGGTTCTGGTCCTGATGGAGCGCAGCCTCCTGCCAGAGGGGGGGGGGGTGAACAGTTTGTGTCCAGGGTGGGAGGGGTCGGCCACTATCTTCCCGTCTCAGGGTTCTGGAGGCGTGCAGGTCGTGGAGGGATGGCAGACTGCAGCCGATCACCTTCTCTGCAGAGCGGATGACACGCTGCAGCCTGCCCTTATCCTTGGCTGTGGCTGCAGCCTACCAGATGGTGATGGAGGAAGTGAGGATGGACTCGATGATGGAGGTGTAGAAGTTCACCTTCATCGTCTTTGGCAGGTTGAATTTCTTCAGCTGCCTCAGGAAGAACATCCTTGGCTGTTTTCCCCACACCAGGTCACCAGATGGTCCATCTCCCACCTGTAGGCAGACTCGTCCCCACCAGAGATGAGTCCGATGAGGGTGGTGTCATCTGAACTTCAGGAGCTTGACAGACTGGTGACTGGAGGTGCAGCTGTTGGTGTACAGGGAGAAGAGCAGAGGGGAAAGAACGCAGCCTTGAGGGAACCGATGCTGATGGTCCGGAAGTCAGAGAGATGTTTCCCCAGCCTCACGTGCTGCTTCCTGTCAGACAGGAAGTCTGTGATCCACCTGCAGGTGGAGTCGGGCACGTGCAGCTGGGAGAGCTTGTCCTGCAGCAGAGCCGGGATGATTGTGTTGAAGGCGGAGCTGAAGTCCACAAACAGGATCCTGGCGTAGGTTCCTGCTGTGTCCAGGTGCTGGAGGAGGAAGTGAAGTGATAACTATTAGTAAACCATAATGATGGATGTTATTATCAGCAGCTGCCAATAGATCCCCTAAATCTTGTATGATGGACCTTTGAAGTGCGCGCGCGCGCGCACACACACACACACACACACACACACACACACACACACACACACACACACACACACACACACACACACACACACACACACACACACACACACACACACACACACACACACACACACACCAGTAGGGATGGGTATTGTTAGGATTTTATCGATACCGGTACTGCTTATCGGTATTTTTCGATACTCTTATCGATACTTTTCAATAATTTGGTGCTCAAAATTATAGACATGAATACAAGATGTGAAGATGAAACAGAAATAACTGTATAACTTATACATTAGCTTCTTTTCCTTAAAATGGTACATATCATTCAATCTATATTTTCATCTTCAGTTGATAAAATCTTCATTATGTCCCTGTACAATAAGATTTGAGCATTTTGTAATCCAGTGAGGAAATTCAAGACCAGTAAATATTGATTGATTAAACAACACTAAATAAAATGTTAGTGTTTTCTTCAAACTCAGACTCTCTGCTGCGGCTGTACCTTAAAAAGACAAAACAATTGTCTGATGATCTTTGTTGAACAAGGTCTGATTGTCCTGTACATGTACAATGTGGGGTATTTTTAAATACTTTACTAAAACACATTCAATACTATGTTAGACACAAGTTAGTTATTACTCACATATCAAAGTCTTTTCATCTGCAAGATGGAAGAATAGCTGGGTGCTGCCTGGAGAGACTGATGAGGAGTCACCGGCTGGCGTCAGCAGCTTTCCACACAAAGCCATCACATCTTCTCTTCCATAGTCCTCGCTGTCCACTGGTGCTCTGTCAAAAGAGTGAACATCACAGCCGTCATGTTAACCCTTTGCTACACAACATACAACCAACATGTGTCAAAAGTATGGATGGGTATCGTTTGAAATGTATCGATTCTGATTCCGGTTCTGCTTATCGATTCCGGTTCTTATCGATTCCAAAATTGTAAAAGACAGAGGTCAAACGTTGAGATAACAAAAATATCTTTATTCTTTTAAGCTTTAACTGACATTTTTACAAATAAAAAATATACGTGCAATTCAAATGTATTGCAGAATAACTGTGCTTTATTTTAACTGAGCAATGCCTGTGGCCAGCTATTAACAGGCAAACACTAATTTATTTTACAATCGGGCTTTACATATTAACAGGTGGCTGCTAACGTTAGCTTACAGCTTATTGCAGTGCTGCCCCCACTGATACACTGTGCCTTGTCTTTTTCTTTTTTAGTGTAGTGGAGCCTCACTTCAGAGCGTTTACCGCGATCCATCTTTGGTGTTATGAAGTGACTGAGCTCGTGAACTGTCTACGGGAGGGCGGGGGGAGCCTCGCTGTGCGGCAACTGTGGACCTCTGTCGCCTGTCAGCGCAAGTTACATGATGCCGTTTTAAAAAATTAAGGGCGGTGCCGGTGTTATGCCGAAGGTTGAAGCCTTGCCGTGGATTGAAGCCCTGTTCGCGGGGACACGCAGAGGTGACGTAATCGCCTGTGTTGAGCGTTCGCCGTATTTTCACCCTTTTCAAAGCTTTTTTCTTTCTTTTGAGTGATATATCAGATTAAACAGCAAACGGCTGAATAAATAATGTGCATACAATTGCGAGGAGACTCGTTTTAAGTACACGTTTTTCAGATCTGTCACAATCTTCGTATTGGAATAAACTTCCGTTTTTGAGTGTATAGTCCCACTCTGTTACATTCCTCCTTCCTACAGAACAGACAATGACAGGATAATATGTGATTTGTCAATAGTCCTATTTCTTAAAACCTTCTCTGTTGTTTAAGTGTCTGATAACCACAAATAGTAAGCAATGATATAACAGTAATGATCACATATATGATCATGTCAGACACTGTTATTTTCAATCAAGCCTAAAAGATAATGTGTTCAAACGGGCTTCACTCACTTGAATTGCTCCTTTGAATATCATTTGTATATATCCCTACTCAACACATGTTTGTATTGTAATGCCACTCCTATTTTTTTTCAATTGTATTTTAAGGTGACATTGAATGCTTTGAAAGGTGCCCTACAATAAAGTGTATTATTGATCTTGTATCTGTGCCTCTATTACATTACATTTTCTATCACACTATTAATGTTCCTTATTTTAGACTAGGTTAATCCTGGTGTCAATAGGGAAGATCTGCATGTTCTCTACATAACATGTTCAGAGCAGGTATTTCTCCTGCCGGATTTGGAACCCCCCCTATATCTTTGTCCAGGGTAGTCACAGACTCACCAAAATCACACTGATGCTTGCTGTTCCCCTCTAGTTTGTGCTCACAAAAGCATTTCACTCTGGGCCCTGCAGGTGAAAAACTAAAGAGGGGCTTCCAAATGTATACACAAAAAAATTGTGTATACATAAATAATTTAAGATGTAAATTAATTCCAATTTATCTATAGTACTTTCTATTTTGTCATTTGGTGGCATGAATGTGTGCATTTGATACAGATAACTGAGCAGTTGCTTTGGGCCTCATATACAGCATAGCCCTTAAGGTCAAATCATGAGATCCCAAACCTCCACACAGAGCCGCCCCACATATCAAATCCCAATGTAACCCCTGCATATGAGTCAATATCAGCTTAAGATATGAAAATAAACTCCTCAGCCTCTGTATTAAATGGGGTGTAATTAGTTTAAGAATTTAATTAAATATAGAGTTTCTGTCAATAATTAATGTACATTTTAACAACTTATTAGTTTTGTTTTGTATTTCACATGATGATTTGGAACCTCTTGTTTTGCAGACTCTTTTTCTGAAACATTGAATGCTTTTTTTTTCTTGTTACAGGTGCATGCAGAGATTAAAAGCTGATTGCCACAGCGGGCCTCCGTGAAGCAGGTAGAATGGCTGAGTGTTCCAGCAGTGGGCTACAATGGAACATGTTACGTCAAACTTTGATTGCCGCTCATGTGGTATCACTCTGAAAACTGTTAAGAGCTATGTAGATCATCAGATTTTGCATAGACATGAAGCAAACACGTACTACCCATGTTGCTTCATAGACTGCAAACAAAAATTCATGAAGTACACTGCCTTAAAATCTCATGTGTATCGTTCTCATAACAGACGTGTTTCACAGGTAGATGATTCACATAGATCATTTGTATGTGAGGATGTGAATTGTAAGAAGCAATGCACAGATTTACAAGATCTTCTTGCACACCTTAAAGTACATTTGAGTAAGAATGAGTTAGTACATTGCCCATTCAACAATTGTAACAAGGCCTTCAAAGTGAAGTCGTCATTTACAGCCCATGTTTCAAGAACACACAGACATGAAAGTGATGTAAATACTAGAGTAACATACTCTGAGCCATCTGCGTCATCTCAGATTGTGCCCAATGAAAATGAAACTAGAATGGCCCAAAGTGAAAGTCAGTCTCAGGTTAGAGAGGACACTGATTTAAAGTCTTTGTATATGAGATCTCTGTGCCTGTTTTATATGCATCTACAGGCAAAGTATCTTGTTCCATCCTCAACTATCCAAATCATTGTTGAGGAGATCAATAGTCTAAATGGCATTTGTCATCAGCACACAAAAGACAGGATTAAAGAGACACTTCGACTGAGTACTAACATGTCAGATATTGAGATCGAGTCAGTTTTTGACAGTATTCAGGATTTAGATTTGCATGCCAGGTGTAGCATGCCCCTTTCCACTGAATACACCAGAAGGCAGTATTTAAAAAAAAACTTTGGCTATGTTCGCCCAGTTGATATTTACCTGGGAAAAGACGAACATAGAAGAGACTGTCATGCCCAATACGTACCTGTGTCAAACACGATAACGGCAATCCTGAAAGATCCTATTGTGTTGAAAGAATGTGTTGATTCTCAAACTCGTCCAGTTTCAGATGGCATCTTGAGTGATATTTCTGATGGTTCAGTCTTCAAATCCAAAGAGCTGTTTTTTCAAACAGGTGACACAATCTTAAAACTGATCTTATATCAGGATGCATTTGAGGTTGTCAACCCACTTGGGTCATCCAGAAAGAAACATAAGATTTTGGGAGTCTACTTTACACTTGCTGACTTTGAGCCATTTCATCGTTCTCGCATTGAAAACATGCAATTAGTACTATTGTGCAAAGAGACAGACTTTAAATACTTTGGTCAGGAAAAAGTGTTCTTTAAAATGTTGTCAGACCTGAGACAGCTTGAGGAACATGGACTTGTCACCACCTCTGGTCATGTTGTTCGAGCTACAGTAATATCTATTGTAGGTGACAATTTGGGTTCACACTGCATTGGTGGCTACACACAGAATTTCAGCACTTCCAAGTATTTCTGCAGGTATTGTGAGGTACATAGAGACCAGCTTGAGAATGTGAGCCAGAGCTTTCCTACCCGAACAGTGGATGGCTACAAACAAGCAGTGCAGATATTGCAGGAGAGTGATGTGAATGATGTCAAAGGCATATATCGTGATTCAATCTTCAACTCTCTGAAACATTTCCATGTATGTCAGCCAGGTCTTCCCCCATGTATAGGCCATGACTTGTTTGAGGGGGTTGTCAATTATGACTTGGCTATTTACCTGCGCTACTTTATAAAAGTAAATCATTGGTTCACATACTCTCAGCTGAACAGACGAATCACACAATTTGCTTACAAGGACTCAGATTCCAGCTCATCTCCTTGTCGGGTGAATGAAAAGGCCAACACATTAGGTGGTCAAGCTGCAGAGAACTGGTGTCTCCTTAGACTTCTGCCTGTCATTATTGATGACAAAGTTGATCCTTGTGACCCAGTATGGCAACTGTTGATCACATTAAAAGAACTTGTTGAACTAGTGTGTGCACCCAAGATCACCACTGCCCAAGTCGCATACCTTAATATTGTTGTGGCTGAATATCTTGAAACAAGAAAAGCATTGTTTCCTTCTGAACGTCTTAAACCAAAACATCACTATCTTCTCCATTATCCATCATTGATCCTGAAACTTGGCCCCCTAATACGGCTATGGACTTGATTTGAGAGTAAACACTCATATTTCAAGAGATGTGTGAGGAGGACACAAAACTTTAAGAATGTGTGCCTGTCCCTTGCAAACCAGCACCAACTCCTCCAAACAACCCTCAGCACAAATTCCTTTTTTGCACCAGTGCTGAGTTTAAAAAACTCAACTCCATATCATGCTCACCTGTATAGCGATGTGGTGCGCAATGCAGTTGAAGCATACATGGATACAGAACCTGATTCTGTGTCCACTGAGGTGAATTTGAAGGGCACCCTTTACAAGAAGGGATCTTTTCTCTGCCTTGAACGTGAGTCTGATGAGTCAATCAAGTTCGGACAGATTGAGCTTGTTTTGATTAAAGATGACAAAGAGGTGTGCTTTTTGGTGACATCACACACTTCGTGTTATTTACCAGAGTATGGACTCTATGAAGTCACAAAAGCAGCCGAGGCTATGCACTGTGTAAATGCCAAACACTGCCTGGATTTCTACCCATTGCCTCTGTATAGTCTGAATGGACAGAAAGTCATATCCCTTAAGCACAGTGTTGTTGAGTGTTGAGGTCTACATTACAAAGACAAATGTATTGCATTAACCCAGGGGACATAAAATGGTGTTGTAATGTATTTACTACACTCAGATATCCGGTGGACAATATCGCATCTCTTAAAGTCATGGAGGAATGGACAAGTGGCCTAACCTCGTCCTTCAGTTCTGTATTCAGCCAAGAGGATGTCGTACGACTACTGGGGGTGTTTGAAAACCTTGGAGTCGGTTCAACTGAGGACTTTAAGTATGTGGAAGCAGATGACCTTGCAAAGTTCCTGAAGCCAATCGAAGTGAGAAAAGTTATGGCTTGCATCAAAAGTAAGTAAAAACAATAGCAATAGGATGATTAAAGACTTGCTGGACAGAAAATAACCAGAAAATGATATTGACTGACATGAATGCATCTTTGTGTTGTTTAGGTTCACAACGAAGAGAAATGGATGACTCCTCCTCAATAGCAACTTCCCAAAATGAGGAGGCAAGCGCAGGCGAAGACTCATTCCTTAGTGATAACGATGAAATTGCCTTAAATGTTCACTCTGCACCAAAGATCGCTGCCACATGGAGCTTAGCTTCTCCAATGAGAAGTCAACCCTCATCTGGTATGCAGAGTCAACCCTCACCCACTTCATGCGAGACTGGGTCGTCATCTCTAGCCACAGAAGATAGTAGCTGGCATTACAGCTTTGAAGTACCCTGGAATAAGATGTCGTCAAATACAGTAAGGTCATTGGAGACTGAGAAGAGACCATCTGCAGCAGAGAGAAGGGAGGCTGTAAGGATTGTGGTTGCTGAAATATTAAGTGTTTGTAAAAAACCAGGAAAGAAACACCTAGGTGAAATTGCTAGAAAGATGGTAATACAATATCCTAAGTCTTTCCGGGATGAGATTGAGGGCCAGGTCGTCGGTACCGGATATGACTCTCTTACAAAGAAAATGTTGTCTCGCATTGATAACTACAGACGGCTCCAAAGTCCTCTCCAGAAAAGGCAATCTGAAGGTGAAACTAATGATGCAAAGAAAAGGCGTAAAGATTCATACGGCTGCATCAATTCTGAGCCAGAGCTTCCTGCTGGTGAAACTAAATCAATGCAAAAGCAGAAACAGGAAGAGCTCAAGAGGATGTTTGACGAAAATGCCAGGGATGCAAAGACAATTGAAAGACTTATGGTTGAGACATTTCATTCACAGAGGAGAGACATCTTATCCTCCAAAGGGATGGAAGACCTTGTTAAGGAGTGGCCTTTCCTCTTCCAGGAAAATGGAATCCGGATCCATTTCAGGGAGCTAACTGGAGTGGACATTACTCTCAACTTTGATGAGTCAACAGAGACAAAATTCAAAAGAATCCTTCGCTACTTTCAGTTTCAACAAAGTGACCCAACCAACACAGCAGGAGCTGTTCTCAGCCAAACCCTGGCAGGTGGGGATGAAACATGTGCAGCAGTGTTAATGCTCCTCACACATTTCAGAGAGAAACAAGAGAAGATGCTTGTAGCTGTTGACGACACTGCTATTGCAAGTGAAGTTGATGTCAAGAACCTGCCCTCAACGCCTTGCATTGTGGTCTGCGGTAGGTTGGCTCCTAAAAAGAAATGTTCCCCTCATCCTTCTGCTCCTTGCTTATGTCATCCTCTGTTCTTCTTTTGTCCCCTTTTTTCTATTTTTAATCATCTGTCTGAATTATTATTTAAATGTTTGTCTTTACTAAGGTAATGGGTTAGGAGTGCATTGTACTAAATGTAATACATCCATAGTTAAACAATGCTGAAATACAAAAAAACAGGGCATAAGAAATGGTGTAACAAGATATTCCTGTCTTATTTTATTTTTACTTGACACAATTTTATATTTTGCGGTTCACACCAAAATATAGGCTTTTCAGAAATGAAGTCCTAAAGCAGTGTTCATAACACAACAACCTATTTACTGGACATCATAATCTGAATGCCTGTTAACTGTTTACAGGTAACAGCCCACTAACTGCAAAGACATTAATGGTTGCAGTGGACCAAGTTATCGTCAACGAGCAGCTTCCCATCTTTACCAAAGCCTTACAGTTCATGTTCTGCTCATATTATGTGCAAAACATTGACTATCCTGTGGAGATTGCTGCTACACTTGAGTTCTTGCAGAGGTACGTATTCAGCAGGAGTGTAATGTAAAGACAATTCTTTAGCCTATGTTGTCTAGAATTTCTTGAAACCACATGGTCTTTGTCTTTACTTCCTCAGACTTCTTGACTCTGAAATGACATAAAACATGTCATTTCAAACTGAATTGAGAATTTTCAAATATAATCCAAGTAATCAAACAAAAGCTTTAAAATAGTGAAATGTATTTGTTTCGTTACAAAATCATTTATTTCCATTGTGTTAACAGTGATTGACATCTTAAAGAGCAACTTGCAGGTTATTTTTTTTACTACATTTATGCTTAACCTTGCCTGAAAATTATATCGCGGATTGGGCAGAGAAGGAGTCGAGAAAGTTGCTCCCCCATATGACGTAATGACGCGTTTGACGTTAAAAAAAAGCTGTTTTTAGTAGCAGAGCTCAAAATGGCTCCTTTCCCTCTGAATGCCTGCCAGTAGTTTGTAGTTGGTTTGAGCGGTTGTGATTTAGTGAGCTGGTAATTTTACATTGTATTTCACCATTGGTAATCATGGTGAGCTGGTGTTTGTGCACATTGCACAAACTCCAGCCTGTCAGGACATCGAGTCCACAGTTTCCCTAACAGGAAAAGGGCCGGAGCTAGCTTTCGTTCCTGGGTGTGTTGTGCGAGGTGCATCCACCTCCCTGCAGCACATACTCTCCACAGCTGAGGCCTATCAAACAAAACGTTTATCAGGAAACGGAATTACATCTCTCTCCCCCCATTCGCTCCTCTCTCTCCCCCCCTTCACTCCTCTCTCTCCCCCCTCCGGTACACAGCACCGTAAGACATAGTGTGGAGTTGCATTAGGTAACGCTGTGGTGGCTGTACTGCTCCAGCCGTCTCCTTTGTGTTTGTTTGTTTGTTTCCCCCTGTCTGTGTTGTTTGTGTGGGTGTGGTGGCTGTCACTCCTGGATCCCGGCTCAACCTCCACTCACCTGCTGCAATCAGCTGTGCACCCTCCCCGACTACACACCTGCTTTCTATCAAGCCATTTACAACGGCATATCAACGGAGGCTCCACAACCTTTCTCCGCTAGATCGTTGTAAAACCACAGTGGTATAACTTCAAGGCTACTTAGCATTATAGCTATTTTCTCATACCTGGATGTTTTAGCGACGCGAGATGCGGCTGATACTTACGCATTAGTTTCTGTTATGGATCAGTATCAACAGTCCTGCCAGTAACGTTACTATATTATCAATACTACTTTAGTTATAGCCTGATATGATAGATAACTTTACAATGTTGTGATGTGACTGATGTTAGCTAACATTAACTGTAGCTAACGGCGGTCACTGACAGCTGCCCTGTTCTCCACTGGTTCTCCTCACACCACAGCTCCATTTCTCTCCGATGGCCGTTATTTCTTCTAATCCTTGGCTGCTCCTGGTCTCTTGGACGCCTAGCAACCTTCAACCTCTTCTGTGTCAAAACTAGCATTGTGATCCATGTTTATTCATAGGTTAGACCGGCCGCTCTCCCCCATGTTACGTCACACGCGGGAGTCACATGGGGAGGCTTTTTTTATGCGGAAGTAAAAATGTCTTACAAAAACGACGCCAGACGTCACTGTAGGAATATTTCTGTATATTTCTTGGAAAATCTAGTGTATACATAATTTTCCTACACATTTATTCACTGGTGTGTCTAACCTGCAAGTTGCTCTTTAACATCCTTTACGATCTGAGATTTGTTTTTGCAACTCAAATTGTTTACTTTTTTTTTACAGGAGTTTTAATGCCAGAACAGGTTATCACTTTAAATCTCACACTTGAACATTCTTTTTCCAACAGATGCATCTTCAAGATCAATCCTGACAAGGGGACCAAAGTGAAGAGAAAGGAAAAGGGACGCCAGCATGCAGTCAATCCAAGGGTCTGATCACCAAAATAGCTAATTTTGAGTGGACCGAATAAAAAGTCATCACAATGATGTGAACTACAATCTGGATGATGTTGTTTTTTTCAAAATCTTTTTTTTTGTTTTTTTGCTGACATGGCACGTTCAGCACATTATATAAAAGTACAGGACAGTTTGTCTGTTGGATGATGGTTTTATCTTTAGTTTAGTTTTCCACTTTCTTATTCAATTCTACAAATTACATTGAGTCCAGTGAAGTGTTCCTGAATGTTGTTCATATATAAATATATATATATATATATATATATATATATATGCCTTGACTTCAAATGGTTTGAATTTGACAGAATAAATACCACAAATGTGGATTGAACTCTGTCCTGTCTTGGTTGTTTTCCTTGTGCTAAAAAAAAAAAGTAATGTAATTTAGCTTACACCATAGAAATATATGGGTGCAGCACTACAGCTTGACAATTAAAATCAAAAGTCATCTGAATGACAGTTTTGGAGAGAATCAAGCATAAATCTGTCAAATGTTAAAAACAGCCTTGTTTCACTGAAATAGCCTCAAAATCACAAACTGACATTCAGATTACTTATGGAGATAGTTAAGCATAAATGTCATCTGAATGGCAGTTTGTGATTTTGAGGTTATTTCATTGAAACAAGGCTGTTTTGGACATTTGACAGATTTATGCTTAATTCTCTCCAAAAGTCATTTGAATGACAGTTTTGGAGAGAATCAAGCATAAATCTGTCAAATGTTAAAAACAGCCTTGTTTCACTGAAATAGCCTCAAAATCACAAACTGACATTCAGATTACTTATGGAGATAGTTAAGCATAAATGTCATCTGAATGGCAGTTTGTGATTTTGAGGTTATTTCATTGAAACAAGGCTGTTTTGGACATTTGACAGATTTATGCTTAATTCTCTCCAAAAAGTCATCTGAATGGCAATTTGTGATTTTGAGGTTATTTCATTGAAACAAGGCTGTTTTGGACATTTGACAGATTTATGCTTAATTCTCTCCAAAAGGCATCTGAATGGCAATTTGTGATTTTGAGGTTATTTCATTGAAACAAGGCTGTTTTGGATATTTGACAGATTTATGCTTAATTCTCTCCAAAAGTCATCTGAATGGCAATTTGTGATTTTGAGGTTATTTCATTGAAACAAGGCTGTTTTGGACATTTGACAGATTTATGCTTAATTCTCTCCAAAAGTCATTTGAATGACAGTTTTGGAGAGAATCAAGCATAAATCTGTCAAATGTTAAAAACAGCCTTGTTTCACTGAAATAGCCTCAAAATCACAAACTGACATTCAGATTACTTATGGAGATAGTTAAGCATAAATGTCATCTGAATGGCAGTTTGTGATTTTGAGGTTATTTCATTGAAACAAGGCTGTTTTGGACATTTGACAGATTTATGCTTAATTCTCTCCAAAAAGTCATCTGAATGGCAATTTGTGATTTTGAGGTTATTTCATTGAAACAAGGCTGTTTTGGACATTTGACAGATTTATGCTTAATTCTCTCCAAAAGGCATCTGAATGGCAATTTGTGATTTTGAGGTTATTTCATTGAAACAAGGCTGTTTTGGATATTTGACAGATTTATGCTTAATTCTCTCCAAAAGTCATCTGAATGGCAATTTGTGATTTTGAGGTTATTTCATTGAAACAAGGCTGTTTTGGATATTTGACAGATTTATGCTTAATTCTCTCCAAAAGTCATCTGAATGACAGTTTTGGAGAGAATCAAGCATAAATCTGTCAAATGTTAAAAACAGCCTTGTTTCACTGAAATAGCCTCAAAATCACAAACTGACATTCAGATTACTTATGGAGATAGTGAAGCATAAATGTCATCTGAATGGCAATTTGTGATTTTGAGGTTATTTCATTGAAACAAGGCTGTTTTGGACATTTGACAGATTTATGCTTAATTCTCTCCAAAAGTCATCTGAATGGCAATTTGTGATTTTGAGGTTATTTCATTGAAACAAGGCTGTTTTGGATATTTGACAGATTTATGCTTAATTCTCTCCAAAAGTCATCTGAATGGCAATTTGTGATTTTGAGGTTATTTCATTGAAACAAGGCTGTTTTGGATATTTGACAGATGTATGCTTAATTCTCTCCAAAAGTCATCTGAATGACAGTTTTGGAGAGAATCAAGCATAAATCTGTCAAATGGTAAAAACAGCCTTGTTTCACTGAAATAGCCTCAAAATCACAAACTGACATTCAGATTACTTATGGAGATAGTGAAGCATAAATGTCATCTGAATGGCAATTTGTGATTTTGAGGTTATTTCATTGAAACAAGGCTGTTTTGGACATTTGACAGATTTATGCTTAATTCTCTCCAAAAGTCACCTGAATGGCAATTTGTGATTTTGAGGTTATTTCATTGAAACAAGGCTGTTTTGGATATTTGACAGATTTATGCTTAATTCTCTCCAAAAGTCATCTGAATGGCAATTTGTGATTTTGAGGTTATTTCATTGAAACAAGGCTGTTTTGGATATTTGACAGATTTACGCTTAATTCTCTCTAAAAGTCATCTGAATGGCAATTTGTGATTTTGAGGTTATTTCATTGAAACAAGGCTGTTTTGGATATTTGACAGATTTACGCTTAATTCTCTCTAAAAGTCATCTGAATGACAGTTTTGGAGAGAATCAAGCATAAATCTGTCAAATGTTAAAAACAGCCTTGTTTCACTGAAATAGCCTCAAAATCACAAACTGACATTCAGATTACTTATGGAGATAGTTAAGCATAAATATCATCTGAATGGCAGTTTGTGATATTGAGGTTATTTCATTGAAACACGGCTGTTTTGGACATTTGACAGATTTATGCTTAATTCTCTCCAAAAAGTCATCTGAATGTCAATTTGTGATTTTGAGGTTATTTCATTGAAACAAGGCTGTTTTGGACATTTGACAGATTTATGCTTAATTCTCTCCAAAAGTCATCTGAATGGCAATTTGTGATTTTGAGGTTATTTCATTGAAACAAGGCTGTTTTGGATATTTGACAGATTTATGCTTAATTCTCTCCAAAAGTCATCTGAATGACAGTTTTGGAGAGAATCAAGCATAAATCTGTCAAATGTTAAAAACAGCCTTGTTTCACTGAAATAGCCTCAAAATCACAAACTGACATTCAGATTACTTATGGAGATAGTTAAGTATAAATGTCATCTGAATGGCAGTTTGTGATTTTGAGGTTATTTCATTGAAACAAGGCTGTTTTGGACATTTGACAGATTTATGCTTAATTCTCTTCAAAAAGTCATCTGAATGGCAATTTGTGATTTTGAGGTTATTTCATTGAAACAAGGCTGTTTTGGACATTTGACAGATTTATGCTTAATTCTCTCCAAAAGTCATCTGAATGACAGTTTTGGAGAGAATCAAGCATAAATCTGTCAAATGTTAAAAACAGCCTTGTTTCACTGAAATAGCCTCAAAATCACAAACTGACATTCAGATTACTTATGGAGATAGTTAAGCATAAATGTCATCTGAATGGCAGTTTGTGATTTTGAGGTTATTTCATTGAAACAAGGCTGTTTTGGACATTTGACAGATTTATGCTTAATTCTCTCCAAAAAGTCATCTGTATGGCAATTTGTGATTTTGAGGTTATTTCATTGAAACAAGGCTGTTTTGGACATTTGACAGATTTATGCTTAATTCTCTCCAAAAGTCATCTGAATGGCAATTTGTGATTTTGAGGTTATTTGTTAGGAACCTTGACTCAATAGCGTGGAGGACTCAAATGCACGACCCAGAGACAAAAAAGGTTTTGAAGAAAAAATAGTCTTTACTTGCAAATAAACAAAATCACTCTTTTAGAGGAATGAACAAACTGACAAAACGTAAAGCGCTCTCGTGGATGGTAAAAGGCAAATATATAGATTTATATAGATATTTAGATTTTCTCCCCAGATAGTCAGTCTCATGTCATGCATGTCCGCCAAGTTCTCCAGAAGCTTCTTGAGAATCAGTTGTATGTGAAAGCTGAAAAGTGCGACTTCCATGCAACCACTGTCTCCTTTCTGGGCTATATTGTCACCGCTAATCAGGTGCCAACAAGTCCTCCAACTCATACGACCAAATGGGTCGATTGTTTAAGCCCATATTACGACCAAATATGTTGTTTGTTCAAGCGCTTAATACGACCTATAATTACGTTTGAAAATTGTCGGCCTCGAGTGCTCCCGTTGAATGCAAACGTTACAGAGGGTTGTTTATTCACAAATAACCCTCTCTGTAAAATCCTAAATTGTAGGATAGTTTGGCCATTAAAACGCGTTATGATTAGATTTCTAGCGAGAAGTATATATTGTACTTTTAGAATCCACGTCCAGTCGATATGTAGGATCTATAGTTTGATAGATATTACGAAGATGATTTGAGATTTCGTCAGGAGAACGTGTATATGCGGCAAGCTTCCATGTAAAGTTACGGGTTGAAAACAGTATTTCCGGTCTCGCCGTTTTCATAATAAAACCAATGATCAAATGATTTAACAGTGATATTTGCAGTACTCATCCACTAAAAAAACATCAGTTTATCCTAGTTAATTATACGACATTAATTGGTTTAAATTGTGTACAATGCTTTTGTGTTTTTCCCATAGGTTTTTCTCTTTCGATTCTGAGAGACACGTTTCTTTTTTCAGAGGTTTTGATAGACACAGACATAAGACCAGCTGTCATGTGGTATTAATGCTGCCCATTATGGACACAAGCAATTTTCACCCATGTATTAATTATATGTTTTAAATTTGATAACACCAATGTGTTTCGTGTCCCCTAAACCTCCAGGGATGTATACAGTTTAATACTGGCAACTTCTAATTGTGGGAAATACGAAAACGTCTTTTAAAACTACATTTCCCAGTAGAGACGTGCCATAGAACATGTTGCGAAACACACAATAGCCAGCAAGTGTAATTCTGGGGGGGAGGGCCGGGCTGGACCCGTCCAAGTCCAGTTTTGGATATTCTGGCGTGGTTCCATTCCATTTCAAAGAGCTTTGACGCTCAGCGTAACCTTGTCGCACTGCCACTCCAATATCCAATCACAGAGCTTGAGGGCTAATCACGGGGTTTGTAAAGCAAGGCGGATGTTGTAGTCCCAAACGATAGCTGGGGATTCTGGGTAGTGTCTTCGGAAACTCTGCAGTGTCTAAACTCCGAAAAAATAATTTGTTTCTCCGAATCGAAGGTTAAAAACACAAAAGCATTGTACACAATTTAAACCAATCAATATTGTGTAATTAACAAGGATAAACTGATGTTTTTTAGTGGATGAGTAATGGAGATATCACTGCGTAATCATTTGATAGTGTGGGGAATACATCTGGAAAAGTACAGTATTTTCCTGTAAAATGTTAAAGGACAATTCCCGTAAATTAATGGCTTTTTCACTTTATTTCAGTTACAGTATTTTACTTTTATTTAAGGGTTTTTGTTTGGCAGCCGCTGCTGCCAGTACTTTGACCGTTTTTTTACGAGTTTTTTTTTTACAGTGCAGATTTATGCTTGATTCTCTCCAAAACTGTCATTCAGATGACTTTTGGAGAGAATTAAGCATAAATCTGTCAAATATCCAAAACAGCCTTGTTTCAATGAAATAACCTCAAAATCACAAATTGACATTCAGATGACTTTTGGAGAGAATTAAGCATAAATCTGTCAAATGTCCAAAACAGCCTTGTTTCAATGAAATAACCTCAAAATCACAAATTGACATTCAGATGACTTTTGGAGAGAATTAAGCATAAATCTGTCAAATGTCCAAAACAGCCTTGTTTCAATGAAATAACCTCAAAATCACAAACTGCCATTCAGATGACATTTATGCTTAACTATCTCCATAAGTAATCTGAATGTCAGTTTGTGATTTTGAGGCTATTTCAGTGAAACAAGGCTGTTTTTAACATTTGACAGATTTATGCTTGATTCTCTCCAAAACTGTCATTCAGATGACTTTTGGAGAGAATTAAGCATAAATCTGTCAAATATCCAAAACAGCCTTGTTTCAATGAAATAACCTCAAAATCACAAATTGACATTCAGATGACTTTTGGAGAGAATTAAGCATAAATCTGTCAAATGTCCAAAACAGCCTTGTTTCAATGAAATAACCTCAAAATCACAAATTGCCATTCAGATGACATTTATGCTTAACTATCTCCATAAGTAATCTGAATGTCAGTTTGTGATTTTGAGGCTATTTCAGTGAAACAAGGCTGTTTTTAACATTTGACAGATTTATGCTTGATTCTCTCCAAAACTGTCATTCAGATGACTTTTGGAGAGAATTAAGCATAAATCTGTCAAATATCCAAAACAGCCTTGTTTCAATGAAATAACCTCAAAATCACAAATTGACATTCAGATGACTTTTGGAGAGAATTAAGCATAAATCTGTCAAATGTCGAAAACAGCCTTGTTTCAATGAAATAACCTCAAAATCACAAATTGACATTCAGATGACTTTTTGGAGAGAATTAAGCATAAATCTGTCAAATGTCCAAAACAGCCTTGTTTCAATGAAATAACCTCAAAATCACAAACTGCCATTCAGATGACATTTATGCTTAACTATCTCCATAAGTAATCTGAATGTCAGTTTGTGATTTTGAGGCTATTTCAGTGAAACAAGGCTGTTTTTAACATTTGACAGATTTATGCTTGATTCTCTCCAAAACTGTCATTCAGATGACTTTTGGAGAGAATTAAGCATAAATCTGTCAAATATCCAAAACAGCCTTGTTTCAATGAAATAACCTCAAAATCACAAATTGACATTCAGATGACTTTTGGAGAGAATTAAGCATAAATCTGTCAAATATCCAAAACAGCCTTGTTTCAATGAAATAACCTCAAAATCACAAATTGCCATTCAGATGACTTTTGGAGAGAATTAAGCATAAATCTGTCAAATATCCCAAACAGCCTTGTTTCAATGAAATAACCTCAAATCACAAATTGCCATTCAGAGGACTTTTTGGAGAGAATTAAGCATAAATCTGTCAAATGTCCAAAACAGCCTTGTTTCAATGAAATAACCTCAAAATCACAAACTGCCATTCAGATGACTTTTGGAGAGAATTAAGCATAAATCTGTCAAATATCCAAAACAGCCTTGTTTCAATGAAATAACCTCAAAATCACAAATTGACATTCAGATTACTTTTGGAGAGAATTAAGCATAAATCTGTCAAATGTCGAAAACAGCCTTGTTTCAATTAAATAACCTCAAAATGACAAATTGACATTCAGATGACTTTTGGAGAGAATTAAGCATAAATCTGTCAAATGTCGAAAACAGCCTTGTTTCAATGAAATAACCTCAAAATCACAAATTGACATTCAGATGACTTTTGGAGAGAATTAAGCATAAATCTGTCAAATGTCGAAAACAGCCTTGTTTCAATGAAATAACCTCAAAATCACAAACTGCCATTCAGATGACATTTATGCTTAACTATCTCCATAAGTAATCTGAATGTCAGTTTGTGATTTTGAGGCTATTTCAGTGAAACAAGGCTGTTTTTAACATTTGACAGATTTATGCTTGATTCTCTCCAAAACTGTCATTCAGATGACTTTTGGAGAGAATTAAGCATAAATCTGTCAAATATCCAAAACAGCCTTGTTTCAATGAAATAACCTCAAAATCACAAATTGACATTCAGATGACTTTTGGAGAGAATTAAGCATAAATCTGTCAAATGTCGAAAACAGCCTTGTTTCAATGAAATAACCTCAAAATCACAAATTGACATTCAGATGACTTTTTGGAGAGAATTAAGCATAAATCTGTCAAATGTCCAAAACAGCCTTGTTTCAATGAAATAACCTCAAAATCACAAATTGACATTCAGATGACTTTTGGAGAGAATTAAGCATAAATCTGTCAAATGTCCAAAACAGCCTTGTTTCAATGAAATAACCTCAAAATCACAAATTGCCATTCAGATGACATTTATGCTTAACTATCTCCATAAGTAATCTGAATGTCAGTTTGTGATTTTGAGGCTATTTCAGTGAAACAAGGCTGTTTTTAACATTGACAGATTTATGCTTGATTCTCTCCAAAACTGTCATTCAGATGACTTTTGGAGAGAATTAAGCATAAATCTGTCAAATAGTCAAAACAGCCTTGTTTCAATGAAATAACCTCAAAATCACAAATTGACATTCAGATGACTTTTGGAGAGAATTAAGCATAAATCTGTCAAATGTCCAAAACAGCCTTGTTTCAATGAAATAACCTCAAAATCACAAACTGCCATTCAGATGACATTTATGCTTAACTATCTCCATAAGTAATCTGAATGTCAGTTTGTGATTTTGAGGCTATTTCAGTGAAACAAGGCTGTTTTTAACATTTGACAGATTTATGCTTGATTCTCTCCAAAACTGTCATTCAGATGACTTTTGGAGAGAATTAAGCATAAATCTGTCAAATATCCAAAACAGCCTTGTTTCAATGAAATAACCTCAAAATCACAAATTGACATTCAGATGACTTTTGGAGAGAATTAAGCATAAATCTGTCAAATGTCGAAAACAGCCTTGTTTCAATGAAATAACCTCAAAATCACAAATTGACATTCAGATGACTTTTTGGAGAGAATTAAGCATAAATCTGTCAAATGTCCAAAACAGCCTTGTTTCAATGAAATAACCTCAAAATCACAAACTTCCATTCAGATGACATTTATGCTTAACTATCTCCATAAGTAATCTGAATGTCAGTTTGTGATTTTGAGGCTATTTCAGTGAAACAAGGCTGTTTTTAACATTTGACAGATTTATGCTTGATTCTCTCCAAAACTGTCATTCAGATGACTTTTGGAGAGAATTAAGCATAAATCTGTCAAATATCCAAAACAGCCTTGTTTCAATGAAATAACCTCAAAATCACAAATTGACATTCAGATGACTTTTGGAGAGAATTAAGCATAAATCTGTCAAATGTCCAAAACAGCCTTGTTTCAATGAAATAACCTCAAAATCACAAACTGCCATTCAGATGACATTTATGCTTAACTATCTCCATAAGTAATCTGAATGTCAGTTTGTGATTTTGAGGCTATTTCAGTGAAACAAGGCTGTTTTTAACATTTGACAGATTTATGCTTGATTCTCTCCAAAACTGTCATTCAGATGACTTTTGGAGAGAATTAAGCATAAATCTGTCAAATATCCAAAACAGCCTTGTTTCAATGAAATAACCTCAAAATCACAAATTGACATTCAGATGACTTTTGGAGAGAATTAAGCATAAATCTGTCAAATGTCGAAAACAGCCTTGTTTCAATGAAATAACCTCAAAATCACAAATTGACATTCAGATGACATTTATGCTTAACTATCTCCATAAGTAATCTGAATGTCAGTTTGTGATTTTGAGGCTATTTCAGTGAAACAAGGCTGTTTTTAACATTTGACAGATTTATGCTTGATTCTCTCCAAAACTGTCATTCAGATGACTTTTGGAGAGAATTAAGCATAAATCTGTCAAATATCCAAAACAGCCTTGTTTCAATGAAATAACCTCAAAATCACAAATTGACATTCAGATGACTTTTGGAGAGAATTAAGCATAAATCTGTCAAATGTCGAAAACAGCCTTGTTTCAATGAAATAACCTCAAAATCACAAATTGACATTCAGATGACTTTTTGGAGAGAATTAAGCATAAATCTGTCAAATGTCCAAAACAGCCTTGTTTCAATGAAATAACCTCAAAATCACAAACTGCCATTCAGATGACATTTATGCTTAACTATCTCCATAAGTAATCTGAATGTCAGTTTGTGATTTTGAGGCTATTTCAGTGAAACAAGGCTGTTTTTAACATTTGACAGATTTATGCTTGATTCTCTCCAAAACTGTCATTCAGATGACTTTTGGAGAGAATTAAGCATAAATCTGTCAAATATCCAAAACAGCCTTGTTTCAATGAAATAACCTCAAAATCACAAATTGACATTCAGATGACTTTTGGAGAGAATTAAGCATAAATCTGTCAAATGTCGAAAACAGCCTTGTTTCAATGAAATAACCTCAAAATCACAAATTGACATTCAGATGACTTTTTGGAGAGAATTAAGCATAAATCTGTCAAATGTCCAAAACAGCCTTGTTTCAATGAAATAACCTCAAAATCACAAACTTGCCATTCAGATGACATTTATGCTTAACTATCTCCATAAGTAATCTGAATGTCAGTTTGTGATTTTGAGGCTATTTCAGTGAAACAAGGCTGTTTTTAACATTTGACAGATTTATGCTTGATTCTCTCCAAAACTGTCATTCAGATGACTTTTGGAGAGAATTAAGCATAAATCTGTCAAATATCCAAAACAGCCTTGTTTCAATGAAATAACCTCAAAATCACAAATTGACATTCAGATGACTTTTGGAGAGAATTAAGCATAAATCTGTCAAATGTCGAAAACAGCCTTGTTTCAATGAAATAACCTCAAAATCACAAATTGACATTCAGATGACTTTTTGGAGAGAATTAAGCATAAATCTGTCAAATGTCCAAAACAGCCTTGTTTCAATGAAATAACCTCAAAATCACAAACTGCCATTCAGATGACATTTATGCTTAACTATCTCCATAAGTAATCTGAATGTCAGTTTGTGATTTTGAGGCTATTTCAGTGAAACAAGGCTGTTTTTAACATTTGACAGATTTATGCTTGATTCTCTCCAAAACTGTCATTCAGATGACTTTTGGAGAGAATTAAGCATAAATCTGTCAAATATCCAAAACAGCCTTGTTTCAATGAAATAACCTCAAAATCACAAATTGACATTCAGATGACTTTTGGAGAGAATTAAGCATAAATCTGTCAAATGTCCAAACAGCCTTGTTTCAATGAAATAACCTCAAAATCACAAATTGATTTCAATGAAATAACCTCAAAATCACAAACTGCCATTCAGATGACATTTATGCTTAACTATCTCCATAAGTAATCTGAATGTCAGTTTGTGATTTTGAGGCTATTTCAGTGAAACAAGGCTGTTTTTAACATTTGACAGATTTATGCTTGATTCTCTCCAAAACTGTCATTCAGATGACTTTTGGAGAGAATTAAGCATAAATCTGTCAAATATCCAAAACAGCCTTGTTTCAATGAAATAACCTCAAAATCACAAATTGCCATTCAGATGACTTTTGGAGAGAATTAAGCAAATCTGTCAAATGTCCAAAACAGCCTTGTTTCAATGAAATAACCTCAAAATCACAAACTGCCATTCAGATGACATTTATGCTTAACTATCTCCATAAGTAATCTGAATGTCAGTTTGTGATTTTGAGGCTATTTCAGTGAAACAAGGCTGTTTTTAACATTTGACAGATTTATGCTTGATTCTCTCCAAAACTGTCATTCAGATGACTTTTGGAGAGAATTAAGCATAAATCTGTCAAATGTCCAAAACAGCCTTGTTTCAATGAAATAACCTCAAAATCACAAACTGCCATTCAGATGACATTTATGCTTAACTATCTCCATAAGTAATCTGAATGTCAGTTTGTGATTTTGAGGCTATTTCAGTGAAACAAGGCTGTTTTTAACATTTGACAGATTTATGCTTGATTCTCTCCAAAACAGCCTTGTTTCAATGAAATAACCTCAAAATCACAAATTGACATTCAGATGACTTTTGGAGAGAATTAAGCATAAATCTGTCAAATGTCGAAAACAGCCTTGTTTCAATGAAATAACCTCAAAATCACAAATTGACATTCAGATGACTTTTGGAGAGAATTAAGCATAAATCTGTCAAATGTCGAAAACAGCCTTGTTTCAATGAAATAACCTCAATCACAAATTGACATTCAGATGACTTTTTGGAGAGAATTAAGCATAAATCTGTCAAATGTCCAAAACAGCCTTGTTTCAATGAAATAACCTCAAAATCACAAATTGCCATTCAGATGACTTTTGGAGAGAATTAAGCATAAATCTGTCAAATGTCCTAAACAGCCTTGTTTCAATGAAATAACCTCAAAATCACAAACTGCCATTCAGATGACATTTATGCTTAACTATCTCCATAAGTAATCTGAATGTCAGTTTGTGATTTTGAGGCTATTTCAGTGAAACAAGGCTGTTTTTAACATTTGACAGATTTATGCTTGATTCTCTCCAAAACTGTCATTCAGATGACTTTTGGAGAGAATTAAGCATAAATCTGTCAAATGTCCAAAACAGCCTTGTTTCAATGAAATAACCTCAAAATCACAAACTGACATTCAGATGACATTTATGCTTAACTATCTCCATAAGTAATCTGAATGTCAGTTTGTGATTTTGAGGCTATTTCAGTGAAACAAGGCTGTTTTAACATTTGACAGATTTATGCTTGATTCTCTCCAAAACTGTCATTCAGATGACTTTTGGAGAGAATTAAGCATAAATCTGTCAAATATCCAAAACAGCCTTGTTTCAATGAAATAACCTCAAAATCACAAATTGACATTCAGATGACTTTTGGAGAGAATTAAGCATAAATCTGTCAAATGTCGAAAACAGCCTTGTTTCAATGAAATAACCTCAAAATCACAAACTGACATTCAGATGACATTTATGCTTAACTATCTCCATAAGTAATCTGAATGTCAGTTTGTGATTTTGAGGCTATTTCAGTGAAACAAGGCTGTTTTTAACATTTGACAGATTTATGCTTGATTCTCTCCAAAACTGTCATTCAGATGACTTTTGGAGAGAATTAAGCATAAATCTGTCAAATGTCCAAAACAGCCTTGTTTCAATGAAATAACCTCAAAATCACAAACTGCCATTCAGATGACATTTATGCTTAACTATCTCCATAAGTAATCTGAATGTCAGTTTGTGATTTTGAGGCTATTTCAGTGAAACAAGGCTGTTTTTAACATTTGACAGATTTATGCTTGATTCTCTCCAAAACTGTCATTCAGATGACTTTTGGAGAGAATTAAGCATAAATCTGTCAAATATCCAAAACAGCCTTGTTTCAATGAAATAACCTCAAAATCACAAATTGACATTCAGATGACTTTTGGAGAGAATTAAGCATAAATCTGTCAAATGTCCAAAACAGCCTTGTTTCAATGAAATAACCTCAAAATCACAAACTGCCATTCAGATGACATTTATGCTTAACTATCTCCATAAGTAATCTGAATGTCAGTTTGTGATTTTGAGGCTATTTCAGTGAAACAAGGCTGTTTTTAACATTTGACAGATTTATGCTTGATTCTCTCCAAAACTGTCATTCAGATGACTTTTGGAGAGAATTAAGCATAAATCTGTCAAATATCCAAAACAGCCTTGTTTCAATGAAATAACCTCAAAATCACAAATTGACATTCAGATGACTTTTTGGAGAGAATTAAGCATAAATCTGTCAAATGTCCTAAAACAGCCTTGTTTCAATGAAATAACCTCAAAATCACAAACTGCCATTCAGATGACATTTATGCTTAACTATCTCCATAAGTAATCTGAATGTCAGTTTGTGATTTTGAGGCTATTTCAGTGAAACAAGGCTGTTTTTAACATTTGACAGATTTATGCTTGATTCTCTCCAAAACTGTCATTCAGATGACTTTTGGAGAGAATTAAGCATAAATCTGTCAAATGTCCAAAACAGCCTTGTTTCAATGAAATAACCTCAAAATCACAAACTGCCATTCAGATGACATTTATGCTTAACTATCTCCATAAGTAATCTGAATGTCAGTTTGTGATTTTGAGGCTATTTCAGTGAAACAAGGCTGTTTTTAACATTTGACAGATTTATGCTTGATTCTCTCCAAAACTGTCATTCAGATGACTTTTGGAGAGAATTAAGCATAAATCTGTCAAATGTCCAAAACAGCCTTGTTTCAATGAAATAACCTCAAAATCACAAATTGACATTCAGATGACTTTTTGGAGAGAATTAAGCATAAATCTGTCAAATGTCCAAAACAGCCTTGTTTCAATGAAATAACCTCAAAATCACAAACTGCCATTCAGATGACATTTATGCTTAACTATCTCCATAAGTAATCTGAATGTCAGTTTGTGATTTTGAGGCTATTTCAGTGAAACAAGGCTGTTTTTAACATTTGACAGATTTATGCTTGATTCTCTCCAAAACTGTCATTCAGATGACTTTTGGAGAGAATTAAGCATAAATCTGTCAAATATCCAAAACAGCCTTGTTTCAATGAAATAACCTCAAAATCACAAATTGACATTCAGATGACTTTTGGAGAGAATTAAGCATAAATCTGTCAAATGTCCAAAACAGCCTTGTTTCAATGAAATAACCTCAAAATCACAAATTGACATTCAGATGACTTTTTGGAGAGAATTAAGCATAAATCTGTCAAATATCCAAAACAGCCTTGTTTCAATGAAATAACCTCAAAATCACAAATTGCCATTCAGATGACTTTTTGGAGAGAATTAAGCATAAATCTGTCAAATGTCCAAAATAGCCTTGTTTCAATGAAATAACCTCAAAATCACAAACTGCCATTCAGATGACATTTATGCTTAACTATCTCCATAAGTAATCTGAATGTCAGTTTGTGATTTTGAGGCTATTTCAGTGAAACAAGGCTGTTTTTAACATTTGACAGATTTATGCTTGATTCTCTCCAAAACTGTCATTCAGATGACTTTTGGAGAGAATTAAGCATAAATCTGTCAAATATCCAAAACAGCCTTGTTTCAATGAAATAACCTCAAAATCACAAACTGCCATTCAGATGACATTTATGCTTAACTATCTCCATAAGTAATCTGAATGTCAGTTTGTGATTTTGAGGCTATTTCAGTGAAACAAGGCTGTTTTTAACATTTGACAGATTTATGCTTGATTCTCTCCAAAACTGTCATTCAGATGACTTTTGGAGAGAATTAAGCATAAATCTGTCAAATATCCAAAACAGCCTTGTTTCAATGAAATAACCTCAAAATCACAAATTGCCATTCAGATGACTTTTGGAGAGAATTAAGCATAAATCTGTCAAATATCCAAAACAGCCTTGTTTCAATGAAATAACCTCAAAATCACAAATTGCCATTCAGATGACTTTTGGAGAGAATTAAGCATAAATCTGTCAAATGTCCAAAACAGCCTTGTTTCAATGAAATAACCTCAAAATCACAAATTGCCATTCAGATGACTTTTTGGAGAGAATTAAGCATAAATCTGTCAAATGTCCAAAACAGCCTTGTTTCAATGAAATAACCTCAAAATCACCAACTGCCATTCAGATGACATTTATGCTTAACTATCTCCATAAGTAATCTGAATGTCAGTTTGTGATTTTGAGGCTATTTCAGTGAAACAAGGCTGTTTTTAACATTTGACAGATTTATGCTTGATTCTCTCCAAAACTGTCATTCAGATGACTTTTGGAGAGAATTAAGCATAAATCTGTCAAATATCCAAAACAGCCTTGTTTCAATACCGAGGAGAAGGAGAGGAAACAGATTTCATTCATCTGGTGATAAAGTAACCCTGGGTCTCACATGTTTTCTGCTTTGGGCTGAGGAATGGGCTCATCAGCAGCTAGCCTGGAGACATGATTACATGCTGCATACATATACAACCAGGAGCTAGTACTTTGACAGTTTAAATAAATGAGACATCGACAGACAGCAGCTGTTTTTGCAGGCATGGCAATGTTGTTTATTCTGTGGTGGACACAGGGCAAGACACAGCCACTGATTGTTCTGCTGAACCGCTCATATTGCTTGGTATACATTTAGAACACACATGGCATACTGAACAGGCAGCACACACAGATAATAGGGGTGTAACAGTATCTGTATTCGTCCCGAACCGTCATGGCTCGGTTCATGCAGTCACACAACGAATACACCTTTTTTTATGAGTGGGAAAAAAGTCTGTCACTTAGGGCAGTATCCACTACAATATATAATCCAGGGGGTGGTATTGCGCCTAAAAGCTGTTTGCCAGCAGCCCTTAAATAACAAATAAAGAACAAGAAGAAAACACAACAAAACGAACAAAATACAAGAAGAAGAAAAGTTAGTATGGTGTTTTCAGATAACACACAGGAGCTAGAAGAACGACCTACGAGTGCTTCAGCTGTGTGGGAAAATGTCGGATTCCCTGTGGACTACAACAGCGATGGAGTGCGAGTGGTGGATCGGACAAGGACGGTGTGTTGGCGTTGTTAGACAGTGGTGCGTATGCTAATGGAAACACACGCCAAACATGCTAAATCATATCAGAAGTCATCACCCAGATTTGCCAATCACCGGAGCAGCAGTTCAACAGCTGATCCCCGCTGTTTTTAAGAAGCCAATACGTTTGACATCAGCCATTAGGCTATGGATAATATGGCCATCTGAGTGTGTGTGCTATTTGTGGTTTGTTTTTAACTGTGTAATACAGTTAACTATTCAAAATGTTAGAGTTCCTTATTTGTATACTGAAACTTGCACTACTTTCCAAAAATAAATAACAACAAACCTGGAATTATGCATTTGGAACTTTTTTTTGCTTTTTCTTGTTGAACCGAACCTGAACCGTGACTCCCAAACCGAGGTACATACCGAACCGTGAATTATATGAACCGTTACACCCCTCACAGATAACCAGATAAAGATGTTTCAAACATGGAGGGGTCGCCTCTGCACATCTCTGCACGTGTTGCTAAGGGGGAGGATGCGGAAGCAGGGGGGCCCCATGAGACCAGGATTGATAATCTCCTTCCCTCTATGACATACACTCATCTGTAACAGTGGTCGGATCACTTTGTCTCACTGGAGCTGCGGGTATGCCTCTTCTCCAGAATCAGTTGTACCCATCTGTTGGTATTGGGGGGGGGGGGGGTTGTATTGTTGCATTCTAAGAAGAGATGGTCAACAGGAAACCAGTGGAGGAGAGGAGGGGTCCCTGCTTTCATTACAACAAAATACTGCAGCAACCACAATAAAGACAGCAAAGAGCTTCCCTTCATTATTAAGGACCAACCTTTGTACAACTTGGGTCATATTTTTATAGTTATGGAAATCCTTCCTATTAGTAATAATAACAACAAAATCACAAAAATAGTAATGAGTCCTAACCCCTTAATGAGTCAGCATTTAAGCACTTCTGGTTTGCTCATCTTGAAGTCAATGTCTTTTTGATTAGATTTCCCCCATAAGGTCTGTTTCCAATAAAAGCTGAAACAGCTTTTACATGTCATAAATTCTGCGATTGCTAATTAGAGTTTAAATGAGGCTACTAAACGCCAAACATTAGCCACCTTTAGCTTAGCGCCGTTGACGTGAAGTCATGTGTTCATGATGTACTGTAGTTATAGCTACGTGTTTGACATATAGCGATATCATTTTTGTTTCAACTATTATAATGTTAATAGGTGGAGATAATCCTGCTACACAAAATGTCCAAGTATCATAAACATGTGCTTGTGAAAGAGCTTATTTTCTGCAATGTACCGAAATCCAATGGGAAAATCCCATTGTTTTTTGAAGGAGCCGAGTTGTCGTACAAATATACGTCAAGCCTGCACTACTCTATAGCTGAACACAGTCACAGTCCCTCTATGTAGAATAATAATGGTTTATAACTATAAGGTATTTGCACACAGCAATAAGTGGTGACTGTGATTTTGGTATCACTTTTTATGACGCACATGTTTATAAAGCTTGTTTTGTTCATTCATTGAAATGTTTTGCTGAAGGGTCATAGTGTATAATAATTCCGATATTTGTAATACATTAAAATAAGGGTGTTCAGGCACATTATAATGCAACAGGGAATGCATAATAAAAAGATCCTCATTGCATTAAATGGGAATTATAACACAATATGATACTTGCAAATCAACCCTTAAAACTCATATGTTCAACATCACCTTCCAACAATAACTCACTCCCCCCCCCCCCCACTTACACTTCCATTTCTGCCCCCTGTTTTATGTTTATGTTTTTATTATGTTTCATGTCTTGTCCTTGTATGTTTCTTTGGAAAGTGACCTTGAGGTTATGAAAGGCGCTATATAAATTCAAGTTATTATTATTATTGCAAACAAATGTCAGTAATGTCAAGTATGAAACTTTTTTCATTTCAAACCTTTATTTAACCAGATTGGTCCCATTGAGATCATAGATCTCTTTTTCAAGGGAGACCTGCAAACAAACGTGCACAGCTATATTGCCATTCATTAGGTTTGTTCAGCGGCTTCAGCTTATAGGGGCCCACAGGGGCAGTAAATGCATAATAAACACTACATCTGCCAACGTAAACAATATAGTTTGTTATAAACCCTCCATTAAATGTTTAAATAGTGTTGCCTAGTGCTGGATGTGTTGTTTGGTTGAAGCTGTGGCTCTGCACTGCATTACTCTAATTTTCAGAATTCTTTCACAGTTTGCAGTAGACAAAGGTTTTATTTAATCTCCCTTTATTCAGATATGTTTTAGTTTTGACCATTTCAGATGAGTCGATCATGGGGGTATACAAAGAGTACCATAGAACTAAAACGTAGTTAATGAAGCAATATAGCAAATTAATAAACATAACATATCCTTTTATTATCACTTCTTATACACATAAACCCCACAATGACATTCATCTGCAAAAGTATTAAGATGTAACATACTGTACATCACTGCCATGCATTGCATTTGGAGTATGGGACCTCGTCTGAGGAAAACAAATCCCATTGTAATATACCAGTTGCATTTGTCAAGAGCTGTCAGCACTTTATGGACTCAGGTCCAGGTAGTTTGGTTCAGAGTTGAAAACACAGTGAAACGCATCGCCCTTCTATCTCTGCTGCACACTGTGTCCTAGAAACTGTCAAACACAGCTCTGTTTTGAGAAACAAGTTCATTTCTGGCATTGCTGCCAACCCCATATTGCAGAAGTAAACGGTGTGTCAAACCTTTTTGCTCATCTGTGACAGTGCAGAGCCTGCATTGTTCCTTTAATTATATAAAACATATGGCAGATCAGATTGGAAGCCAAGCACAGACTGTAACCTCTGCATATTATTATTCCACTGAAGATTGCGAAAGTGCTCTAGTTTTGGAAGATCCTGTGAGAAATACTGTACTCTATATGATCCAGGGCTCAGTGTCTCTGCCTCAATCAACATATAGAATCCACAGGAAGATGTCATGATGGTTGCAAGGGTGTTTGTATCCAGAGTTCACCATAAAAATCTGCCGATCATTGGAAAGGCCCAGATCCAAAACTCTTATCCCACTGGACACACTGCTGCTCCAGCTGCCCCAGCAGCCGGTCCACCGAGTCCTCCTTGTTCCCCAGCTTCAGGTACCGCCTCCCGCCACCCAGGTCCAGCCGAGGCCAGCTCCGGCGAGTTTGCTCCTCTGCGGCATCCACAACCGCCCAAGGGATGTTCACGCAAACATCTGAGGTAGCCTCTCTACCTGAGACCACCTGCTGATTTATCTCTCTCTCCTCTCCACTCTCTAGACGCACAGATGGAGCTGTGTACGGGTTAGTCCTGTAGCTCATACTGTGGCAGCGCCTCGGCTGCGCGGCGTGGTGTTCCATCTCGTCCAGGGTGGACATGGAGCTGGCCGACTGGAGGAAGTTGTTGACGAGCGGGCGAGTGAAGCTGGCACCGTCATCAGCTCCGAACTGCGTGTTCAAATCAGTCTGACTGGAGTTACAGGAGTTAGAGTGGGAGGAGTGGAGGGAAGACGGAGACTCTGACTCCTGGTGGTGGAGGGCTTCTGTCTGGAGCACGGCCTGCTGCTGGTAGATGCCCTCTGCCTGGTCCTCCTGCTCTGCGGGGGGTCTTGTGCGCAGCAGGGGCTCGGAGCTGGTGAGCTGCTGCACACAGAGGATGTTGAGGTGGGCGGCGGGTAAACTGCTCAGCCACTCGTAGTGTCTGGACATGGAGTTGGCTACAGCAATGTCTTTGAGGTCCGCCGAGGGGACAACCGCGGACACAGAGCAGATCACGCTGTGCATCTGAGCCAGCAACATCTGCGTCTCCCTGTCCCGGTTCTCGTACAGGACAGTGTTGGCACATATGAGGATGAAGAGGCCCACTCCCATGATGACGGGCCCCAGCAGCTTCATCCGTTCACTGTGGATGAAGCTGGCTGTGGAGAGGAGGCTCTTTGCTCCCATACTCCAGCCGGAACTCTGTGACTCAGAGATACCGTCCCCCTCAGCGGCTCCCAGGAGCGGCGCCCTGGATATCCGGTAGGGCCAGTACCCCGCCACAGCCAGCGCCATGCCAACAACCACCACAATGACCCCCAGCACCAGGAAGGCTCCGGGAATGGAGCGGATGCGAAGCTTGCCTCGGATCACCCCGTACTTCTTCTTTTTGCTGCGTAGGGTGAAGCGGCGCTTGCGTGGATAGGGAGAAGTTGGTAGGACACCTTGGGCCTTCTGGGACTTCATGATCGGGTCAGTCCAGAGATCCTGCTGCACCGCGGTCAGATGCCTAGGGAGAGAGGACATGTCATTGGTTAATGCAGGTCTGACATCTAAGGATACACAATCAGTTGTTAAATGCCTAATGGATAAAACGCAGCTCCTCCGCTCCCTCCACTGGCTTCCGATAACTGCTAGAATCCACTTCAAGACCCTGGTACTTGCGTACCATGCTGCGAATGGATCTGGCCCTTCCTACATCCAGGACATGGTTAAACCGTACACCCCGGGACGTGCACTCCGCTCTGCATCAGCCAAACGGCTCGCTGCACCATCGCTGCGAGGGGGACCCAAGTTTCCATCAACAAAAACGTGGGTTTGCTATCCTGGCTCCAAGATGGTGGAATGAGCTCCCATTGACATCAGGACAGCAGAAAGCTCACACACCTTCCGGACTGAAAACTCATCTTTTCGACTCCACTTCGAGTGATAGAACTATTAACAAAGCACTTATATACTAATAAAGGACTGGCTTATCTAAAGCCAGTTGAGTAGCACTTGAAATGTTTTTGCTCTATGAAGCCTGATGTACTTTATGATTCTGTTTTCTTCAAGTTTGTATTTTGTTGGTCGAACGCACTTATTGTAAGTCGCTTTGGATAAAAGCGTCAGCTAAATGCAATGTAATGTAATGTCAAAGAAATGTGATATGTAGAATTATTACCTGATCCAGAATCAGAATCAGTTTTATTTCCAAGTATGTTTACACATACGAGGAATTTGCCTTGGTGTAAATGGCAGAAGGGGGAGAAGTACTCAGATGTTATACTTAAGTAAAACTAATAATATTGTAGTGACCACGATATCCATTTATGTTTTGTCCTTTGTTTGTGGCTCACTCGTGGGGCTGACCGACGAATAGACGCTTGTAGTTTGAGAGAAAAAATAGAAATGTCCAGATGCGATTGAAAAGTAAGATAGTTTATTCCAAAAAAGGCAAAAATAAATAAACGTTTTTAAACAAACTATTTGTCATATAAACTGATATTTCAATGTTAAAGGCAGAAGAACCAAGCTGTGACGCTCCCAACCAGCAAGGTCTACAAACTGTTTGCTTCAGTCAGCCTCACCACTAGGCTGCAGCACCTCTCCTTTTATGCTGCAGCATCTCGACCTGCAGAGTAACGCACTCAAATAATAAATAAATAATATACACCACAGAATCTCAGGTTATACTCTAAAAAGATAAGATACTATAATCTAAGGAAATGGCTCCTATAAATACGTTGTAGGAATACTCTTTTGCAAGTAAGTCCAAGTCCAGAACCAAATATAAAAGTAGTCATTATACAAAGTGGCTATTTTCCAAATAATATACATTATTACACTGTTTTATGTGTGATAAATTCATGTGTCTATCGTTTTAATTTTGCAGCAGTAAATTATGAGAATGAATTGTTATACTGCCAGGTTTTGCCGTTCAAAATATTACATCATAATGAATTAGTTGATTTCATTTTTGTTTAAATAATATGAACCTGCAAAAGTCACTAGTAACCAATGTTGTAAAAAAAATGATTTGCTGCCAAATAAGGTGGAGTAGAAGTATAAAGTAGCATGAAAAGAAAATACTAAAGTACAAGTACCTCAAATATGTAATCAAGTATGGTACTTGAGTACATGTTTTTAGTTATTTTCCACCTCTGGTAAATTGGGCAAACAAAGACACAGCAAGAAGAATATGTTTGTTTAAAGAAAGGAGCCAAACATTGTACGAATATAAAAGTTATTTTAAAAACAATTTTAAAGACTAAAAAGAACAAATTAAGACAATATTTACACAAAATATAAATATGTAAGAGTACTGTAAAGTAAAGCTCAGGCTCAGGGGATGGGTGTGTAATTATGGGAAGATTGACGGTTCGATCTCTATCTACGTTTGTGTGCATGAAGAAGTGTCCTTGGGCAAGTTAGTGGACCCCAAATAACTCCTGAACAGGTATCAGTGTGTAAGACTTATTGAGCTTTGGATCAAACTAAACGGGGATTGAACCGCTGCTCTTCATATTGGTGTGAACAACACGATTTTCTAGTGTTGCTGAAATAAGCAGCTGATACGTCTTTTTTAACTTCAACAACAGCTTTCTGTACCAGTCACACGTCTCCCGTGCCCTGTACTACGAAGCCAGTTCTACAGACCCTGGATATGTTTGAGTTATCTGGCTTAACTAACCCTACCAAACGCGATCTCGCTACGTGGTCCTACGACGTTGATTATCAACTCGGTAAATCAAGCCTGGGTTTCTCTGTCTGGCTGAGAGCACGTGCACGTGAAAGGGCCGGGGTTAGCAACATTTGACCAATCACAAACAGGGACAAGCGTACTGACAGCGCAGCATCATACTTCATGAATGAAAAGTTCATTTGTCTAATCACGTTAGACAAATATGAAGAAATTAAACTTTGATCCATGATAGGGGCAGATGCCCCTTTCTGTGGCTTTTATCCTAATTTATCTGTTTAAGATAAACTAGGATAAAAGCCCCTTTCATACCAACACGGTTCCAGGGCCGGTTTGGAGATAGAGCCTGAAAAGCACCGGTTTTTCCTGTTCACACCGCAACGGAGCGGCCTCTAAGCTCCGGGATCCGGTTCGTTTCAAGCACCAACAAATTGTCGACCTAGAAGTAAGAACCGCATACGTCACGCTTGTAGAAAACGGCTTATGCCACAATAGGATAGCAATAAGTAGTCAAGTTATAGTCAGTTTAGCTTCGGTTGCTATGCTAACATCACCTATTTTATACCAGAGAAACTTTCATAACAGCGTCGTGATGCCAAACAGCGTCAATTCAGACTGACACACATTCACTTATGGGGAATTGGGGATATGTATCAGCTGCTTGTGTGACAGTCGGACAGTGAATACTTTACAGCGGCCGCTGAGGTGAGTTAACGGGAGAATAAACTCCTGTGGAAGAGCAGCCAGCACTGCAGCAGTCGGTAAATGCCGCAGTAACATATTAATAAACAATGAACCAAGGCACTCTGGAGAAAAGTATAAGGTTGGAGAAGTCGTTATTTAATTTAATTTAATCTGGCTTCGAATGATTAAAAGCAACACGATCCTCGACCCAACGCAGTCCCCCACTGTTGTTGTAGTTAGCGCCGTTGGGGAGAAAATCAGCGACGTAAACAGTGACGTCATGACGCAGTAGCGGCAGCACCAGTCGGGCTCTGGACGGTGTGAACAAGACGGGGGCTGAAAAGAAGAACCGGTTCCGAACCAGAAAATCTCTAGCACGGAGCTAGAACGGGAACTGCGTTGGTATGAAAGGGGCAATTGCACATGCAAGGTGAATACAGAACAGCTTGTAAAAAAAAAGTTCAAAACTACCGAGTGTTTGAATGCGTATATTAACAGTTTATGATATCAATGCCCCATCTAAGACATGAGTGGATCTGACTTTAATTGCATTTGAGTGTTTCTTCAACGTGTTGCTTAAAATAATACTTCTGCATGACAATGTAAGTGTTGCACGGCCAAATACGGCTCGAGAAGCTGACTCAGATAAGGAAATATATGATATATTATGATATTATATGATCGATGATGTGATTGATGATGTGATGTGATGATAAGTGCGACACGTCGGCGTCTTCCCTGCATACGGCAGTTTAAACTGTATTTCCTTTATCCTGTAATATGACTTGATAGCTTTAAACTCCGCACACTGAGCTCTGATTGGTCAGCAGGCGGTGCTTTCACTGAGTTGATCTCTTATCTGGAACATAACCTGCTCCGGAGCAGGTTAGGTGTTCAGCATAAGTTACCATGGAGATCTACCCCGGTAAGAAGTGAACCAGCGTCGTAGGACCGGAAACCCAGAGTTAACCCTGAAGTTACCTCGCTAACCGAAAATCCTGCTTTGTAGTACAGGCCACTGGTCTACGCGTTGTATCTCACCAGCGACCCCAGCTCTGTACAGCTGAATTATTCAGGAAGCATACATCAGCCCTGGGGAGTCCCCAGAGCCTCTCACATGAAGCACACATCTGGATTCAGAGTCTGCTGTAGATACAACCAAATACTTTCCTTCTGTTACGCTTTGTCTGTCATCATCACACAGGGATGCCTGGAAACCAGCAGTATTCAGCCCTATTAGTCAGTGGTTGTTTATCACGCACAGTCCTTCTCCAATGCTAATCACCAGTGAAAATAATTGGAGTGAAATTCCTCAGACTGTTCCAAACCTTCCTGAGCTTGTAAATTCAACAAGGTATACACTAAAGTAAAGAAACACTCGCACATGTGCTATTCTTCTCTACTTCCCACATGGTCATAAACAAAGCAGGGTGAAATGGAAAATCAGCTTCTAACATTGTGAGGTCCTGAGTGTTGCAATCAGAGTCAAACGTTCTCACCCTGCTGAATATCACACATCAACGCTGAGTCACTGCTCTGTCTCCCCCTGTAATTATTAAGACCCAGGCAAAAACGGAATTCACCTTTGTCACCTACAATACGAGAGACTACCAATTAAGCAAGCCAACAATTATTTATTTGGGAAATATACAAAAGATGTAAGCAAAATTAGTGCACTTTTGTTTATTTATGTCAACACATTAATAATACTCATGCTACTTCAGGTCCACACAACATGCAGTGTATCTACACCTTCCATATAAACAGTGGGTAAGAGAGAATTACTCCCCAGCTTTAAAGGTTCAAAACATATCTCAGACTCAGGAAGTGTCATCATCTTATTCAGCTTCTGAATTATTTAGTTTACAAAACTGTCAAACTGTGTCTCGACTGAGTATTCCAATTCATCTTAACAGTCTGTTCATCCCAAACCCAGAGCAATTTTAAATGCTTTATTTGGTAAAGTTGAATATTATTTACCTTGTTGTTATATTTACATAAACAGTGTGTGTAATGTAACTAGTTCTTCTTTCTGTGCAACTTTATATTTCTCCTCCACTCATAAAATATATTGTACGTTTTCTTACACTTCATTTACTTTGAAGCTTTATTAACTTGTTCCTTATAGATTCAGATTTGTACATACACACAACACATAACCACATAACTGTGATGTATGTAGATTAAAATAAGTCATAAGACAAAAAAGTATAGTAATTAAAAGTATGTTTTTGCATAAGAAACATTTCACAGTTCCAGCTTCTGAAATGTCAAGATATTTTCCCCTTAAATATTTCAATTTAAAAAACATAACGTTTTTTTCTAGTGTATATATAGATTTTTGTCAACACAGCAGCATATATATGTCTCTCTCAATGACTTTTAAACATCTGTCTCTCTTCCTGTGCACCCACACAGAATACCAGAATATATTTATTATTACATACAATTAAAATGTTATAATTGTATACAGCCAAACCGAACAACTATACTCTGAGTGTTAACAATTTAAAAACAAATGTGAATATTTTAACATTCGCACTGACTGTGTGTCATCACATAGGTCAGCTATATATTGGTTGTCTATATCTGAAACACAGCACAGGTAGTACAGCTGTTTTGAATAAGACATTAGTCATGCAGTTGAGACGTTTGTATGTCTTAATTACTTTAATGTGAGCTTAACCTCATATCACACTATCATGCTATATTTTTGGACACCAGTAGCATAAGTGCAGAAGATGATGAAACACTGACATATTAATACAAGAGTAGCATCCCATCTGTATGCTCCTATCCTCCTGGATTCTGACTGCAGTAACACAGATGAAAGCAGCAGGACAACACAGTGTGCTGCTCGCAGACTGACACACACAGGATGGATGGAGCAGAGAGAACACACACTGGAGAAAAAGAGTGTCTCCAGTCTGTAAAATATATTATCGCAGTGGTTTTGCTTATGTGGAGTATGTGTTTCCCCTCCGTGTGTTTGCATCCACTGCATTGGCTCATTCTCATTCTGTTCAGATCCTGCTTGCAGCCAGCAGAGGAAGCTGATCTGGAGCCAGTTCACTCCTGGGGAGCCACATGTTGTGCTTCATGATGTGAATAGAAAGACACAATGTATGGAGACAATGCCTCTAAATATGCGATGCAACACAAGCTCTTATTGATAAGGCAGCACCCTGGTTGACATAATTTCCGATCAATTAATGCGAGAAAAACCCAGAGCTTGTTCAATCGACAGAAATAATGCGTTATAATTATATATGTACCTTAAGGATGGACTGCTGCTGTATGGGGGCTACAGACAGTCTGCTGCATTCCTCCACACTGTCTGCCTCAGTGACAGGACTCACAGTAACGTTTCTCTCAGACTCTATCAGACCTCATACTCTAACAGACCTCAGGAGTTCTCCGCAGCTTTTGGAAACTTGCCTGTATTCCTCGGATCCTGTTGCAGCTCGTTCATAGTTGGAGCTCAGAACATCCCGATCCTGTGGGGTGAACGGTATCCAGGCTGTGCGGCACCCTGATGGTGGCACCCCCGCGGACACATCATCTCCTCACACCCCTCAGGACTGAATGAAGACGACCTTTGTGAGGACAAGAGCCCAGCAGATACCGCCGCTCTGCAGCTTCAGAGGAGCAGCTCTGTGAAGCAGACTGGGACCTCCCCTTTACAATACACTGGGCTTTTCAAAATAAAAGCCGCACAAAGACTAACGTGATATGCACTGGAGGTCTCCGTTTCTGGACGAGTCAGAAATGACTGGAATTATGTTCTCCAAAATCCATAATGGAAACAAATATAAATATTAAATTAAATTACTTTTCATTTAGATTATCCTTTTATCCTGTGGTGTAAAGTAACCAATTTACTCAAGCTAAATTGAGACCCGGTCCGTAATCCGTGTATCTACCGTCCAATTGTTTTTCTTTATTAAACACTGAGAGGCCTGTTTGCTTTTTACCTGTTTTTACCTTACTAACTGGTCAAATGGTCCTTGGAGCGAGTGATTTCAAAACAAAAGCACTCGTTTGCTAAAATGGACAACTGTGGTGACCACCTATTTAACCACTGGGACATAATTCATACTTGGAACTACAGTTGCGGTTATTGTTCCCACACGGACATGTTATGGGTTACCTATAAATAGGTGTGCCCTCTTGTCTCTCTCTCTTGTCGACCCGGGCTGCGACCCGACAACATGTCCTTTGCAGCTTGTTAATAAATTGCTATTCTTGCACCTTCCTTGCACCGCCTCTGACTCCATATCTCTCGGCACTACACTGGTGACCCTGACAAGTCTCGAGAAGTTTCCGGGACAGACCCGAACACCGGCACGCGGACTGAGGCTCGGTGCGCGCCCCGCAGAAGAGCTGGGGAAGTTGCTCGCCGTTCCTGCATCGGCTTTCCTACCAGCAGGGGGACGATGCACGACCTGCTGGGTCGACCAGCAAACCGATTGCTACCTCGTGGGCTTGTTTTCTTCGGGGCGTGCGGCTGCACGTCCTGGCTGCGCGGGCTGACGACGACTAGCGGCTAACCACGAGGGGCTAACGACGGCTAGCAGCTACCCATGGCAGCCAGCTAACGGCTTCCGGCTAGCGGCCGTCGACACCAGCTAACAGCTAACCACTACAGCTAACGGCTAGCAGCTACCGACGGCTAACAACGACAGCTAACAGCTAACAACGGCTAACAGCTAACGACAACTAGCAGCTACCGACGGCTAACAACGACAGCTAACAACGGCTAACAGCTAACGACAACTAGCAGCGGCAGCTAACGGCTAGCAACTAACGACGTGTTGACATCTGACTGTTAACAATTTTTTTTTCCGGTGCCGGAGAGGAGGTTCGACCAGCCGGTTGACCTCATGTGGACACTCTCATTTTTTTCACCACCTCGACGGCGGTTCCAGACGCCACTCACGGTATCATCGACGCCTGGGTGGTGCACTCCTGGACCCCGTCTCGCCTCAACGGTTTTGGACGTCGCCCATGCTGCCATCGGCCCGTGGGTGGCGCGCTCCGGAGCCTGTTTGGCCTCTCCTGCCTTCCGGGGATATCCAGACGCCACTCACGTTCATCGACGCCTGGGTGGCGCACTCCTGGACCCCCTCTCGCCTCGACAGTTCCGGACGTCGCCCATGCTCCATCGGCCCATGGGTGGCGCGCTCCGGGACCCTGTCTGGCCTCTCCTGCTTCCCGGTGATGCCTCAGCACTTGCTGAGGACTTCATGCCCGCCGCCGCGGCACGTCTGCCTGCGGCCGGGTTGCGCTCCTTCCTCCCGGGGGGACTGCTCCTCTCTTCCGGGGATACCTCGACGCCTGCCGAGGACTTCATGCCCGCCGCCGTTGTGCGTCTGCCTGCGGCCGGGTTGCCCTCTCTTCCGGGGATACCTCGACGCCTGCCGAGGACTTCATGCCCGCCGCCGTTGTGCGTCTGCCTGCGGCCGGGTTGCCCTCTCTTCCGGGGATACCTCGACGCCTGCCGAGGACTTCATGCCCGCCGCCGTTGTGCGTCTGCCTGCGGCCGGGTTGCCCTCTCTTCCGGGGATACCTCGACGCCTGCCGAGGACTTCATGCCCGCCGCCGTTGTGCGTCTGCCTGCGGCCGGGTTGCCCTCTTTCCTGCTGGGTTCTCCGCAACACCTAGTGCGGCCCCCTTACGACGGCCCGCCCCCGGTGTGGGTGCCCTCGCCCTCGTTAGGGCCCCTGCCCTCTCCTGCGGCCCCCTTTCG